>NW_028139918.1:0-5000 GCF_965202585.1 Thalia democratica | reverse complement strand
GCCTAATGAAAGGATCTCGCCTCGTTTGCCTTCACTGTGCTTTCGGGTTTCGTACTGCCCAACACCTCGCGCGCGTGTTAGACTCCTTGGTCCGTGTTTCAAGACGGGTCGGAGACGTGGCCAGCTTAAGCCGCAGACCCCTGGCGTCTGAGCGCTAACGCGAAGAAGGCCTTGTACAAACTCTAGAGACTGCGAGCAGTTTCCAAAGCCGTATTCCAGCGATCAACACGCAGCCTGTCCGAAGACCGACGCGGAATCTCTCCTCGGTCGCCGAGCCGAAGCTAATCGAACGCCTATAACACTCTTCCGAAGAAGAGCTACCTTGCGAACGACCAAAGTCAGCCCAGCAACCGGTCGCGGCCCTCGCCGAACGCTAGTGCAGCGCCGCGACGCCAGCGCAACCGTAAGAGTCTCCGAAGATCACTCAAACAGTAGGACAGCTCTCGCAGCGCCTGAAAACGTCCGGCGACTCGATGGGCGCCTCCGTTTGCCTCCAAGCGGTTTCACGTACTCTTTAACTCTCTCTTCAAAGTGCTTTTCAACTTTCCCTCACGGTACTTGTTCGCTATCGGTCTCGAGCCAGTATTTAGCCTTAGATGGAGTTTACCACCCGCTTAGGGCTGCATTTCCAAACAACCCGACTCCGGGAAAACCGCTAGGACGAATTACGACCGCCGCCAAGGGCCTAACACCCGCTCTGGGAAAAGGCCTCGATCAGAAGAACGTGGGCAGTCGTTGGTTCGCCGCATGCTGAATTCCATACGCTACATTTCCTCGCCCTCCAAAAAGGCTCGGATTTAGCGCTGGGCTTATCCCGCTTCACTCGCCGTTACTAGGGGAATCCTTGTTAGTTTCTTTTCCTCCGCTTAGTGATATGCTTAAGTTCAGCGGGTCGTCCCGCCCGATCTCAGGTCAAAGTGATGTACTACAAAAGTACATGCGCTTTGTACGTCGGCCTTTTGAAGTCACTTAACTTATTCTCGAGCACCTACCGTCGTTGCTACCTCACCCGAGGCCAGCAGGCTGCTCACGCTTCAGCTGTGAAATCGCCAGACCAGCTGTCTTTGACGACACGCTCCTTAATTAAGAAACGAGTCGCAGGCACTTTCAAACTAATGAAAGGATCGGTGTGTTAAAGACCTGAGACGGACGTGGCCCCAGGATTACCCGAGGCCGCAATACGCGTTCAGAATATCGATGCTCAATGTGTCCTGCAATTCACATTACTTCTCGGAGCTAGCTCCGTCCTTCATCGACGCTCGAGCCGAGTGATCCACCGCTAAGAGATCTCTCGTGTTAATCAATCTCAATGCAACCAAAAAATCGTGTTCAAAAAGAAGCGGCCGCGCCAGCACTTGCGTGCTGAATTATTACTCCCGCTGTCAGAAAGCAACGCGACCGAACTATAACAGTTACAGGGCTCGGTCCCTTCGAAGAAGAGACGTCGCTTGAAATCAAATTTCGATTCGTTAATGATCCTTCCGCAGGTTCACCTACGGAAACCTTGTTACGACTTTTACTTCCTCTAAATGATCAAGTTCGATCGTCTTTTCGAACACCGGCGAGTGCGTTGCCGCACGTACCAGGCTCAATCGGAGGACCTCACTAAACCATTCAATCGGTAGTAGCGACGGGCGGTGTGTACAAAGGGCAGGGACGTAATCAACGCAAGCTAATGACTCGCGCTTACTGGGAATTCCTCGTTCAAGGGAAACAATTGCAAGTCCCTATCCCTAGCACGACCGGGGTTCAACGGATTACCCGGACCTTTCGGCCTAGGGAACACACGATGATCCGGTCAGTGTAGCGCGCGTGCGGCCCCGAACATCTAAGGGCATCACAGACCTGTTATTGCTCAATCTCGTGTGGCTAAACGCCACTAGTCCCTCTAAGAAGTTGTCTCCGACCCAATGGGTCGAGCAGCTATTTAGCAAGTAAGAGTCTCGTTCGTTATCGGAATTAACCAGACAAATCGCTCCACCAACTAAGAACGGCCATGCACCACCACCCACAGAATCAAGAAAGAGCTCTCAATCTGTCAATCCTCGCTGTGTCCGGGCCGGGTGAGATTTCCCGTGTTGAGTCAAATTAAGCCGCAGGCTCCACTCCTGGTGGTGCCCTTCCGTCAATTCCTTTAAGTTTCAGCTTTGCAACCATACTTCCCCCGGAACCCAAAGACTTTGGTTTCCCGGAAGCTGCCGGACAGTTCTTAAGTTCGACACTGCCCGATCGCTAGTCGGCATCGTTTAAGGTCAGAACTAGGACGGTATCTGATCGTCTTCGAACCTCTGACTTTCGCTCTTGATTAAAGAAAACATTCTTGGCAAATGCTTTCGCAGTCGTTCGTCTTGCGCCGATCCAAGAATTTCACCTCTAACGGCACAGTACGGATGCCCCCGTCCGTTCCTATTAATCCATTACCTCGTGCTCCGAAAACCAACAAAATAGAACCGAGGTCCTATTCCATTATTCCATGCAACATTATACAAGCGTAAAGCCTGCTTTGAACACTCTAATTTTTTCAAGGTAAACTTGCCGGACCACCGCAACACTCAGTTAAGAGCACCGCGAAGGCACCGACCAACAAGAACAACAAGGCCAGTGCTAGCCTTTCGACCGACCAACCTCGCCGTCCCTATATCCAACTACGAGCTTTTCAACCGCAACAACTTAAATATACACTTTTGGAGCTGGAATTACCGCGGCTGCTGGCACCAGACTTGCCCTCCAATGGATACTCGTTAAAAAGTTTAAAGTGTACTCATTCCAATTGCAGGACCTCGTACGAGGTCTGCATTGTTATTTTTCGTCACTACCTCCCCGAGCCGGGAATGGGTAATTTGCGCGCCTGCTGCCTTCCTTGGATGTGGTAGCCGTTTCTCAGGCTCCCTCTCCGGAATCGAACCTGATTCTCCGTCACCCGTTACAACCTCGGTAGGCCGATACCGTACCGACGATAGTTGATAGGGCAGTTGCTTTAATGAGATGTCGCCAGCACTAGGCCGTGCGATCCGCAAGCTTATCCAGAGTCACCATTGTAACGACCCGAAAGCCGGTTAGTTTTGGTCTGATAAATGCGCGCCTCACGTCAGTTCGGCGCTTTACGCATGTATTAGCTCTAGAATTGCCACAGTTATCCATGTAAAAGCGTACAATCAAAATGAACCATAACTGATTTAATGAGCCATTCGCAGTTTCACTGTACGTGAGCTCGTACTTACACTTGCATGGCTTAATCTTTGAGACAAGCATATGACTACTGGCAGGATCAACCAGATAACTATCCGAGGGCGTTTAAACCCGTTGCTCGACTGAGCGTTTTTACTGTATAAATACAGACCTTTTCTATCACTCGGCTTAAAAGCCTTGCGAACGTTACTGAAAGTCGGCGCCGGCCTTTTGCTGTTTAAAGCGCCAGCCCGCGTCGACTGCAGCATGCAGCTATACAACTGACTGTTCTTTCTCCCGACCAACCGTTTGCCTTCTGCCGGTTAACTCGTCAGCAGCAACACGCCATCTGTCTGCTGCAGTTACCCGCCTCGAGCCGTGCCTGCCTGCGTCGGCTACTCGTCTCGACGACTTCGCAAAGCTATAAGCCTACCGCCGCTGGACGCTTGTAGTTTTTCATACGCTGCTCCAATGCGTTTACATAGCACGTTCGCCGCCGCTGCAATAGCCGCGCCTCGGGTGCTAAACAGTAATGCTTTAAGCCCGCTTTCTCGTCAAGTCGACCGAACGCACAAACACGTCTCTCTCACTAGTGTAAAGTAATGCATACGTGTATGATGCTCAAATGTTGCTGTTGAACTTTTTTTGCCGATTTTTTCCGATTTTTTTCAATTTCTTTGTTTCTTTTCGATTATTTTAATGTTTTAAGCTTATTTATGCTACGTTTAAATGTTTTAATACTTTTTTATACTTTATTTAATATGTTTAAAAGAAATAAATAAAAAAAAATATGTATAAACTACTTTTTTTAATGTTTTAAATATATATATATTTATTATAAATAAACTTTATTTGTATTATTTTTTATTTAAGCGTACTTTTTAAATCTTTATATTTGTTTTATCGTTTTAAGCACATTGCGATAAATATAATAAACAAAAAATTGAATAAAAATAATAATAATAAAAAAAAAAAAAAAAAAAACATAAGCTTATTTTATATTTTTATTTTATTTTTATTTAAACTTACTTTTCAAACCTTAATACTCGTTTTATTTTTTTAAGCAGATTGCGATAAATATAATAAACAAACAATTAAATGAAAATAAAATAAAAAAATCAAACATAAGCTTATTTTATATGTTACATTTTATCTTTATTTAAACTTACTTTTTAAACCTTTATAGTTGTTTTATTTTTAAGCACATCGCGATAGATATAATAAACAAACAATGAAATAAAAATAATAATAATAATAATAATAATAATAATAAAAAATCATAAGCTTATTTTGTATGTTTCATTTTATTTTATTTAAAACTTACAATTTAAACCTTTGTATTTGTTCTATTCTTTAAGCACATCGCGATAAATATAATAAGCAAACAATTTAATAAAAGTAAAATAAAAAAATCAAACATAAGCTTATTTTATATGTTTCATTTTATCTTTATTTAAACTTACTTTTTAAACCTTTATAGTTGTTTTATTTTTTAAGCACATCGCGATAGATATAATAAACAAACAATGAAATAAAAATAATAATAATAATAATAATAATAATAAAAAATCATAAGCTTATTTTGTATGTTTCATTTTTATTTTTATTTAAACTTACTTTTTTAACCTTTATAGTTGTTTTATTTTTTAAGCACATGGCGATAGATATAATAAACAAACAATAAAATAAAAATAATAATAATAATAATAATAATAATAAAAAATCATAAGCTTATTTTGTATGTTTCATTTTATTTTTATTTAAACTTACTTTTTTAACCTTTATAGTTGTTTTATTTTTTAAGCACATGGCGATAAATATAATAAGCAAAC
>NW_028139917.1:0-39852 GCF_965202585.1 Thalia democratica | reverse complement strand
GTAACATAAGAACTAAAAAGTATGTATAACTTTAAATTAACTTTTAAAAGGAGATAAACAACACTATCTACAAATGTGTGAATACTTAACTCTATGTTACAACCTCTTTAAAGAAAGTAAAATGTAATACGCTGAAATATTTTTACCAAAAAAAATTTATAAGTATTTTGTGCTAAAAGTTAAATTTTATTTTATTTATTAATAATGTTATATAAACTAATTAACAAGTTTACCGGATTGTTTATTTATGAAATTCTCTTGAAGTATATATTTAAAAAATTTTTACTATTAACAAACTTCATTCTTATGTTTATATGAGTTACGTTGTTTTATATTGTATATTTTGTAACAATCATAATAATAACGCAAACGAATCAGATCTGAAATTCAGAGAAAAACATCTAATATATAACTAACGTAAAAATAGTGAGATTTGAAATGCAATTGACTAGAGTACGCTTGATCATAAAAAAGGTTATGAATTAATTTTATTATTTTTTTGTCAGTTTTACATTATTTTGCTTCTTGTAGAGTCTTAAAATCTTTAAGTAATAAATGAAGTTCAAAACTTTTTATACATAAAAAACAGTTTCATAACACTTTGCAATGGCATCACTTTTATATAAAAACTTGAAGCTTTTATTAGTTATTTAATTATACTTTAAAACTTTACAACAAGTTGTTTAATTTAGAATTTTTAAATGTTTTAAGTTTATACTCTTTTGTCAAAACTTTAAACCAATGTTTCCCAAAGTGGGCCAAGTGGCCCCCTAGGGGGCAACGAGCAAAAAAGGGGGAAGAGGGGGAAATGAGCAGTAAAAGAGCCACAGGGGGGGCATGAGGCTTAACTTGAAACTTACACTAGATATTCTTGAGTTGCAGGTGAAGAGCAAAAAAAAAAGCTCTTATGTGTATTTTATGGTAGTTTAGAAACTTACACTAGATATTCTTGAGTTTTAGTTTATGACTAATCTTGTTGAAGGGGTCATTGCTTTTTCAATATATTTAAAGGGGATCATTTGCAAAAAAAAGATTGGTAAACCCTGCTTTAAACTAAACTATTGATCTACCTTTTTTCCTAACAAAAAGTAAATTATTTTTTTCATTAAAACGATGTTATTATAAAATTAATGGTTTCAATTTTTTGTCGTTTTAAAACTTTAGTTCTTACTAATACGTTTTCAGTAAGCTTAAATTTTTTTACTTTACATTTTATTTTAAAGGAAAATTTAGTTTCTGTTTATTAAAACTTCTCTATATCTTTATATTAATCTTTAAGTAATTTTTCTAGCGAAAAGTAATTGGTACGTTCGATTAATTATAATTGTATAAATGTATTACTCTATTCAAAATATAAAATATAAAAATCAAAATTCTGTAAACTTAAAATAAGCTATCATAACTTTTTTGTTCAAACTTTATTATTTAACTTAAACTGTACTCAATAAATGTTGTGAAGTTTTACAAATATTCAATAAAGCAATTAGAATTAAACTAAAGTAAGAAAACCTGACTGATTAAACAAAACAATATAAATAGTTACTAATTTATAAAAATAATTAAAAGTAATGCTATCTAAGTTTGTACTTTATTTTTCGGTTTTTATTTAAAATTTAACTCTAAAACAAAACTTGTAGTAGTTTAGTTTAAACAAATAGTTTATCTAATGTATATGATTTACTACTTTATGGTCTAAAAAGTAAGTATGTTTAGTTTAACTTTATAAGTATTAAATTATCAAAAATCGCATAAAACAAGGACTTTTTCTAATTATTATGTACATTTTCTTTAAGTTAACGTGAAGTTTTTAACACCATACTTTTATTAAAAACTTTAATTCTAAATTAGTAATTAAAAACCTGGTTTATAATAAATTAACACACCAGGTCAAGTAATTTTTTGTTTTAAAGTTTTTAGCCTTTTGAACGTATTAAATATTATTATAGAAAAAGAATCTTGACAGATTTTTCGAACAAGAAAACTATGTGACTTACAAATATTATCACAAGTCGGTTTCTATAAATAATTATTTAAAAAAACGTTCAGCATGCTTACTCGAAACTACTAACGTTTTTTGTAAGCTCAGTTGAAAAACTAACTGATTTAATTTGTTTTACTTAGTCATATAAGCTACAAAAATATTGTAACTTTAAGTATTTTTTAAGAATAGATTTAAACCGAAATTGTTAACTTGAAGCTGTGTGAAAAGTTTTTCTTAACACTAGAACTTAAAATATACATTAGTTTAACAAAAACTAACTTTATTACAATTTAGTTGTTTTTTAGGCTAAAAAATGAAGTATACTAACCAGAACCATTGAAAGTCCCATCGAGAATAAAAGTTTAATAAAAAAATGTTTTTGCAGATATTAAACTAGTATTATTATATTTTACTTACAATATGTAATTTGTTTTATTATACTTGATAGTTTAGATTATTAATATTTTTTGCACTAACTAAACAATATATTACGCTTGTTTGAAATTGAAACAAGTTGCTTTTTTTACATTAGTTTTTTTATATGAAGTTAAATAAACTAATAGTTTATGATTTTAAGATGAAAAATATGTTCAATAAAAGCTTTAAAACTTTAATCTTTATACACAAAACTTTTTCTTACAAATTATCTCTTACAAAAGTAAATATTAAAATAAAAACAGGCTTAAAATTTTTATAAAAACACAATAATTTTATCCAAAACGTAAAAATATTTACTGTAAACAAAATTAGTACGAATAATTATAACTTGCGAAAAAACTACCCTATTACTTGATTACAGGAAGCGTTTTTTAAAGAATTTTGTTTATAGTGATTTACAGTTCAGCAACTCGTTAAAAGAATACATCTTTAAGAAGTGTTATAATATAAAACTTTTTATTTCTTGCAAAAATTTCAAAATCTACTGGGTTATATAAAAATAAGCAGGTAACATTAACTCAAACCTGATCGATAGTAAAAATCAGTTTTGCTAACAAACACTTTGTCAAAAATCCATCTATTTTCTTAAGCCAAAAACTTGAGTATTTGTTTAAAATTGGGTTATTCGTTTTTTAAAGTTAGCAAGTTTTTTTGTTATCAACAATAGATTTGAGTTTAAAATGAACATAATTTGTTTTTAGAATTTGACAGTGGTTTTTTATAAGTATGTGTTTTTTCATTATTCGACAAAGGAAACTTGACAAACAAATTATGTTTTAAAACTTACCAAACAAAACAATATACTAATTACGGAAAGCTTAAAGTATAACAGAATTGTATGAAAAAATATAAGTTTTAAAGAATTTGCTAGCTTTAAAATATTTTGAACTAATTAGAAACTATTGTATATTACTTTAACAATGTAATACCTTAGTTGAATTACATTTGTATTTGTATTTGTATTATATTTTGTTTGTTGGGTAGTTAATAGAAAGCTTAAAGTTAAGTTTTTAATCTAACTATCAATCAAACTTCAATTAGTAAACAAAAAAAAAAACAGAACAAATAAAACAAGATACAAATAAAAGCATACTTTAAAAATCCAAGATAGTTTAAGAAATTAGTTTTACAAAAGAAAACTTTGGTAGCAACTAAGGTCTAGCGATTTTCTAACAGTTTTTTTTTTAATAATCAGCTTTATATTGCTAGTATAAAGTAAGTTAACATTTTTAAGTTAGCTTAAACTCAAGCTTTCTTTTACCGTAACTTGTAGTAATTAAACCAAGAAAATTATTGTGGTCATGAGATTAAACAACTAACTACTATGTTTATTTAATCAGTTCAAAAAAATACACTTGCTTTTTTTATTGCTTTTGGAGTATATGTAATTAAGTTTGTTAACGTAAAGTTAAGTTTTAAAATAAAGAAATAACTAATTAACCAAATTTTATGTCTTCAAAGGCTACATTTTCACAGATATTTTAAAAAATACGTTCTATTATAAAAAAAAGCCCAAAGAGTTAAAAATAAACAAATAAAATATTAAGTGAAACCAATATTTGTTTGATGAGGATACCTAGCAAAAATGTCTGAACTAAACCAGGTATGTATATGGTATATAATTAAGTAAACTTTATTTTTTGATGGTTGTAATATTTAAATATGAATTATAACTTTTCACAGCGAAACCACAAAATATAAATAAATGGATACAAAAAGTAGCCTAATAGTTATTAAGATTAGATATTAGCTAATTGTCTTTGTGTTTATTCTGGACAAGACATTAATCTTCACCCACGTTGTATGATTTGTAACCAAAAGTTTTTTTCGTACACCAGATCCTTAAATTAGTCTTTTTGAGCGCAGTTTTTTTCTCGTTCTATAAACCACAATTACTGTGTTAATCATACATTAGCTTTTTTTATAGAATGTAAAATTAAGTATTGAACAAATAAGCTAATAAAAGAATTTTACCTAAACTAATTTTGTTTTTAATTAAAATTGAGCCAAGTATCTAAATAATACTTTATAGAAACTAATTATTTTTTCCAAATATGCTAAAATTAACTAACATGCTTTAAAACTTCAAATGTTGTGAATAAAGTATTCAGTTTTGTTAATCTATTCTATATTAATTTATTTTTACAGAGAGAATCTTTTCAAGTACAATCAGAAAGATTAACACGCCAATACTTAGACAGACAAGCGAAATTAAAAGGAGAAATTCAAGAACTTGAAGATAAATTTGAAGCTATGGAAACCCAAAAAAACGAACTCAGTAACATTTCGGATGGTTCAAACCTTGTAAATTTGAAAACTATTATTTGTGAATGTAAGAGAATTTACAACGAACTTCAGGTCAAAGTTGCAGAACACGAGCAACTTTACAACGATTTTATCAGCTCAATTAGCGAACTTGAAGCTAAAGAAGGTTTGAAAAAAGACAGAATTGAGAAGTTTGAGCATTTTCAAGCTGATGATACACATGGTGGAGAGTGTCCGATCTGTATGGAGAATATTGAGATTGGGAGGGAGCTAGTTAGACTGGATTGTGGTGGAAGACATACATTTTGCAAAGAGTGTATTTATAAATGGTTCGAACGTAATAATTCGTGTCCGATCTGTAGAACTGTATTTGTTGAATGATATGAATATTGTTGTTGCAATAAACGAATTATGCTATTTTAAATAAATTTTATTATAAAAAAAATTCCGAATTAGTGTATGCTTAAAATCAAAATAATTAATATTTAAATTTTTAAATACATTTAAGTTTTATTAAGCTACGTAATTAAATTAACCGTGCGAACGTTTTTTAAACCTGTATAAGGTAATTAAACAATGTAGAAATAACCGTATATGAAACAATTCATAAAGTACCTTTGTTTTGTTGTATAAAATTATTTAGATGAAGAACAAAATTTTAAAGTTTTCTTTACCCATGTAATATATAGATTTAACTTAGTTTGATTTTTTAGATACAATAACAACTAAAAAACAACGTAGAAAATCATATTTCTTTCTAAAGCAATTCAAACTATTTAAAATACTTTAAAATAGCTTGTTAACAAGACGTATAAACAAAAAAAATTATACGTTTTTATACAGTTTAAGAAAACAAAACTAAGTTAGTAAAGTTTCCAAATGAAGTGTATTTTATTTTTTTGTAAATTAAATTCAATACATTTTTGTACTATTATGTTTAAAAATAAATATTTTTAACACTAAAACTTGAATTTTACAAAAAAAAAATATTTAATAGAAAAAGTTATTAATACATACCCGACCAAAATGAAAGTTGAACTACTTAAGCTTTAAAAACTTTGAGTAAAAAACATTTGGCTGTTTCATTTTTTTGTGCACAAAAATTGACAAAAGAAATTTTTATTATAAGGAAATTAATTTACTTTTAAGTTAAATTAAGAGTATAAATAAAGTAAGCTGATGTTCTTTCAAATTGAACATGATGTGCTATAAAAGATGAATCAACTGATAAGTTGTTACTTTATATTAACGATTTGATGATTCAAGACGCTATAAATATGTAAGATTTTTTCAAAGTTTACACCTTTGCAAAGTATAATGACAACTTTATGAAACATTTTATGTCGGTAAAATTAATAATTCTTGCATAGTTTATTAAAAATAATATTGACAATTACTATCACTAATTAAAGTTATACCAAAAAATTATTATATTTTTCCGTATTGAAGAAAGTTTACTGCTACATGAAAGCACTAAAAGATTAAATAGTCAAATAAGACTACACGAAGGGAATGTTAAATTAGAAGTTTATTAAAAAAAATATTATCAAAAATTTTATATGTATTGTGATATTTAAAATAAAGTGATGTATTGCAAAACTGAATTGTAGATTTACACTTTACAGTGCTTATAAATTTTCTTTTATGCTTCGCTATAAGCTTTTATCAAACTCAAAACAAAAATCCACACTTATCACACCCGTCTGTTTAGTTTAACTTATTATTTTGGGCTAAAGTGACTGTGCGCCTTTCTGTCAGAAATTTTAAAACTGTGCTTAGTAATTAGGATTGGGCTTTTCTAGACGGCGGACGGGATTTTTAAGAAAAATCTTAGCTTGCTGCGTAATTAAAATATAATATTAAAAATGATAAATGTTATCACCGCAAAAAGTGGATGTAACAATAACTAAATATCAATAAACTGCCTGCCAAAAAGTTTAAAAACAAACTATATATTTTACGTACACATGTTTCTATTGTTAGTAAGCAACCACTGAGTTAGAAATCTGTAGTTTATTTTTTCTTGACGTGTTTTATATGTGAAATAAACTGATGAAAAAAAAACAAGTTCAAGATCTTGTATAACAAAACATTACAATTATGCTCTGCAACTTTACAGTCTGAGAACGTGATTAAGCTATACTGGTTGTGTTTATCTTGTTACACGTTTAAAATTTTTATTTTATGTTTATTTTCAAGAAAAAAGTCTGTAAAATACTATTTCTTCGAAAGATATTTTAAATAAACATTTTTGTTTTATGTTTTGATAATAATGTCAGGCGTTTATAAAGTTCCGCCGTACCCTACCTACACTACACTGAAGCTTGAATTTTTCTGTTTACATGTGTAATTTCCGCCAATATTAGGCAAATCAAATTTAGTATAAATTTTAAAAACTTTCCCCAAGCTGCATAAAAATGCTATGCAAAGTAAATAAACAAAATACTTCAATGTGTTAGCTCAATGGCAGCAGTATATTTTCTCAATTAAATATATTTTTTCAATTAAAGCAATTTTGATTAATGTAACATAAAAGCTGTTAAAAAGTATCTTTGTTTATCATTAGATTGTTAATACTTACTTAGATTGTTAACACAATACTCAAGTTGCTATTGTGGTATTCCAATAATAATATACATTATGTTAAATACTGTAATAGTATTTAGTGTAAAAAGTAGTTAAATATAGATTTGATAAGTAAAAATTGTTAAAAAATATAATGATTCAACTTAAAATTTTTTTAATTTTTGTATTTTTACAAAATTAAAAGGTGTACAAAATTATATTCCATTTTAGACAAGTTTTCTCAATCTTTAGTTCAAGTTACATTTAAATATATTGTTTGTTAACTTTAATGTTAGAAGTTTTATAACATTCTAACTTTATTTATTAAAGTTAGAATGAGCTTTTTGTCATAAAAAAGACACTAGTTTTGTTCAAGCAATTGAGATTAAAAAAACCTTAGTTTAGTTGAAGTAAAGTAATTTTGTGCGTAAAGAATTATATCTTAACCTATCAGGTGTTTTTAACTGCTTAACAAAATTCAAGGTGTTAGCTATCAAAGTTGGTGAACTGAATAGGTTTCTTTAAGAAAAAGCAAACACTCAACAAAAAGGCTATATTATTATAAAAATATCTTCTATTTAATTAAAAAAAATATTTATCACATTTATACAGTAAGCCAATTGGTAAGCTTGTCAAGCTTAGTAATCTTGATGACCAAAAAGTCTTTATATACACCAGAAAATAATTTGACCAAAATATTTGAAAGTTGATTTTTTATCATGTTCAACAAATAAAAATAATAATAAAAAAATAAATATAAATAATAAATAAATATAAATAAAAAAACATAATAAAAATATTTAATTCTTTAATGTAGAAATTTTATAAATTCTGAAAGATAAATTAAAACAAAACAAAACACCTATTTTTTTGATCGAAAATTTTAATTTTGTAATACTTTTAAAGTCCCCACAGTAAAAGTTTGAGGTATATAGCTTAAAAGTTAAAGGATTTTTAAAGAATTTTCAAGCTTTCTAGAAAATTGACCCTTAAAAATTTGCAGTCCATACATTTGTATTGGAAACTTTTTATAAAAGTTACAGTATCTCAAAATTTAAATAAGATGTTTTATATAAATATAAAAATTGGCTTGTAGTTTTTACTTAAAGCTTTCATTAAGGAGTCAATAACAATTTTTTGATAAATGTTGAACCCCCTATGGCATGTTATTTTGTTCATTGTAATTAATTATTTAATGATTAAACTAAATTAAAATTGAAAATTATAACATCTATCACTTTTCTTTAAACTCAGGCTAGTTTTTGGTCACTCAGACTAGCTTTTTTGTCTCATAGAGTGGGAATTAGAGAGTCTATTTCATAACTAATACTAAAATTAAGATCTTAAGTTTCTCTTTATAAATAAAATTTGTAAGCAAAAATTTGTTTTTAACTTCCAGTTCTTTGGATAATAATTATATTATTTTTTAGAGTATAGTTTAAGCTTTTGTACCAAGAAGTTGACAGAAGTTATTCAACTCGTTCAAAAAGTAAGTTTTGCTTCTCATTTTATTTTATAGAGGTTGTGGAGAAGTGTTTAAGTTTTAAAAGTTTTCAACTCAAAAATTATACATTATAATCATACAGATGTTAAAAAAATAATCTGGTTGTTTACTGGTTAAAAATGTTTTTATTTATGTTATAGATATTGGTTTTAAAATTTATTCGTAATAAGGTTTTGCTTTTAAGAATATTCTAACTCATATATCTTGTTTAGTTTCATACAACAAAAGAGTATAACTCACATAGCTTATAAAACAATTATTGTTGCTTTAAGGATGTTCTAAAATAGTATATATTAAAGTAAATTCTTTGTACACGTGTTCAAATAAAAAAAATAAAGTAAAGTTTTTAGACACAAAGATTAATTTTTTTTTCAATATAAAATTTTGTACTGTTACCCAAAATGCTTTGCCAAATACAAACAATAATTTTGTTTATTTTTTAAAAGAAAAACCCTTAGTAGATCTATAAATAAAGAACTTGTTTTAATGCAACAATTATATTTTTACAGTACAGATGGTATTAGGTTGTTTGGATTATGAAAATCAATACAAAAGTTTATTTATTATTTTTTACAGAAAATGTTTATTGTAGACACAAAAAAAAATTTAATAATCTATTACTATAGTTCTTTTTTTTTACAGAAAATGCTTAGTACTGCAAATACAGAAGTTAATTTGTTATTTTAATTACTTTTTTTTACAGAAAATGATTAGCACTGATGGTATTGAATTATCTGGCTGGCTGAGAAAATCTCCCCCTGAAAGGAAATTGAGAAAAAAGGTAATTATTAAACTATTTTTTTTGTATTTTCTGATATTATTTAACAGTTCACCCTTAATGTTTTCATGAAAAAAGAATGTAGTTAGCTAGTTTATTGTAACTTTTGATATTGTTTTAGTAGTTGGTTTGTACAATCTATTCTATCATTTTTATTTCACCTATAAAAAAGTTGAGGAGAATGTAATAAAAATAGTCAAACATATAAATAAGAATAAATTTTATAAAGTTGCACAGTTTCACAGTGAACACTTTTGCAATAAATAAACTTAAATCACTAGTAAAATTTTTATGTGAAATACTTTAACTTTTAAATTGAGCAACGTTTTACTAGATCAATTGAAGTGGTTTTGAATATTAAGATATAAATAATTTTTTTTTTGTATAGTAGCTATATATAATACAATTATACATTTTGTAAACTTGTCTAATATTTTGAGCTACTTGAATATGCTGTATAATATTATTTTGTCATAAATAAGTACTTCAATTTCTACAGATTTACTTAATTTTTTGTTTCAAAGTTTGTAATATATAACTTATTGACTAAAAAAGTTTAGTGTTTATACAAATAAATTCTATTAGAATTCATATTCGATCGAAAGTTAGTAGTTTGTACATTAAACTATTTATAAAATTTACAAGAATATTTTTACTGCTGTAAAAATATTTTTTATCATTGGTAAACATTTCAAACTTAAGAAATTTTATAATAAGTTAAATGTCTAATCAAATATGAGTGCTTTTTAAAATCGTTAGTAAATGTTACACAAAAATTGGTTTAACTCTTTTAGAATTAGATTGGTGTATTTATATAAAATTACTACTTATTTTTTTTTTTAATTTGAAGTAAAAATTTTTGTGGGTAAGAATTTAAACTACTACTATAACTCTGATTTACCATGACAGTTGTAATACTTAACATTAAAACAGATTGTTAGGGTATTTATTTAAATTAGGAAAATCCATTCTAGTTTTACTGTATTGTTGTTGTTTAGAAGAAAAAACTATGTGATTATAAAAGATTATAAAGACATTTTTTTAGATAAATTTTCACATGTGTATGGATCACAGTATATGTATAATAATTCCTCAACGGAAGTTAGAACAAAGGCTAGAATACTTACTATACTTAAGTTAATAGTTAGTTGTTGTTAGGGAAGCTAGTTTTATTGTTTTATTATCTTTTGTGAGAAACAAATTATGTGGCAGAAATATCTTTTTAGAGACATATCTCTAGAATTATTTTCACATTTGCCTGGATCACTATATAAGTATACTTCCTTAACAGAAAGTACAACAATAAATTAAAAAATATATATCTTAAGAGATTTTGAAACCATTAAATTGAAACCATAGACATTACAATATATTTTTATTTTCAAAGACAGACTACCTTAAAACCATTCATCCATTTTAAGAGAAATATGATAGTTCTTAGACGATATGTATCTTCTTTGTAATATAAAATATGTATTTATTTTAATACAGTCGATGCTGAAAGTAGCCAAAACAGTTTACTATAAACTTAGGTTTGTCAGTTGAGTATTTTTGCAAGTTTCAAATGCATAAAATAGTTTTTAATGTATTTTTTGTCAAGATATGTCTTTTGTGTTTTAGTTACAATAAACTTGAAATTTGTTCAGATTTTTTTATACATACTAAATTGTTACTACATGCATAGCCATAAAAGTCATAATTAAAAACATAATTTTAACATGTTAATAACCATTTAAGTCACTGATCTTTTTGAAGTAGTTAGTGATTTTGTAAATTAAATTTAAATTAAAATTTTTAATGTATTTTAAACAACTTTGTTTTAACTGCTGTTTTCAAAAATACTAGTATTTAAAACGCTACTAAGTATATAGTTCAAAGTTTAATTGCAAACTTTCTATAAAAGCCAAAATTCTGTCGAAATATTTATATTATAAACAAAAAGTATATAGTTTTTAGTTTATACATTATAAAACACTTGTGTATAGTTCATATACATGATTTAATTTTGATTAGTAAAATGTTGTAATTCGATATATTGGAATTGTTGTAATAGTTTTTATAAAATGTTTAGTATACTATATACAATTTTAAACCTAGCTTTTTTAATTTGAATTTAAGTGATTATTTAGGTTTTATTAAAATGATAAAACAGTAATTTTAGTTAAAAAACTTTGTATCAATAAAATTATTTTTAATAAAGTCTAAAACTTTATGATAATGCTGGGAAAAATATTAAATAACTATATTATATTACATAACAATAACATCTTAATTTTTCACTCATTTACTGGTTCAATGTATAAACGTTTTGTTATGAATATATAAAAAAACAGTTATGAAGAATAGTTTAAGTTTTTATGTATTTTTTGTACTATTCTAAAGGAATTATAACTTTTTAAAATAAAAAACTTTGTTTGTACACCTTGTAAAGGTACTAATTAAATTAGCTTAGTGTTAATCCATAACTATCTATTTATAAAAATCATTGAAAAGTTAAGGTTTTATAAAAATAAAAACTGTATAACATATATATAAAGTTTTAATATTTTTAATTTTGAATATTTTCAGCTTAGGCATCAAAATATGTTAATATTTGAAAAATGTTAAAAGAATTTGAATTATTAATTAAAAGTTTTGTGGCATTTTATTTTGTAATGGAAAATTTTCAGTTTCTGAAATATTATTGTGTAATACTTAAAAAAAGCTAAGTCTTTTATCTTTTAAGCATTTAATGTTTAAAATTTTTCTAATGAAAAAAAAACGTTCCCAAACTATATATATATAAAGTTCTCAATCTATTTTAATATAGTTATATAATAAATTAAATAAGTTTATTTGTAATTATTTTAATGAAAAATTGTAAGTTTAAAATTGATCATGTTTGTTTATTTTATAAACATTTGTTTGTTTAATTTTTTTTTTAAATTTATGACTTATAAATAAAAATACTAAAGTTGTCGTAGTACTATCTATACGTAGTTGTAGTATCTATACAAGTTGTAGTTTTTACTCTTAATATTTTTCATTAGCCCTAGACTTATATATTTTTTAATGTTGAAGTTAGCAAGAAATGGAACCTTATTGTTCATTACTTTAAATAAATTAAATCGTTGATGATAAAAATTTAATCACTCTGTCAATTAATATTGATTTTTTACTGATTTAGTTATTTAGTTGTTTAAATTTTTTGTTTTTAACATACTCTACGTTTTTTGTAGATCTACGTTTAAATAAAACATTTAGAGTTTTAAAACAGTTTTTGCTAGTGCAGTTCAGATAAATCATCAAGGCTAAAGTTTAATTGATTTTTTAATTCGTATAAAACCACCGGTATAAAATTCCAAATTTTCAATTAAAGCGTGTCAAATTATAAAGCCTGAACTTGAAAACTGTTTAACTTTTTTAAAACTTAAGATACTTTAAATGTTTTTTCTACTTTAGAAATTTATCTGATGAAAAATAAGCTTTACCTGTTCATTCACAAAAAATAGATAGAAAAATCTTGTATACTTTTTAGATTTTTGTTTATGAAACTTAGCATTTGAGTTGGTATAGACAAGCAAATATTTAATTGTTTACTAACACTTAAAAAAAAAAGTTAAAAGTATTTTTTAATTTTCAAGTATTTTTAAACATAGAAATTGTTATACTATTAGAATAAAAATAATAACAATTATAAATGTAACTATTTACAAAATCTTCAAAAACTTATTTAGTGTTCAACATATAACTATCATAAAATATTTTATTACACAAAAGTATTAAATAAAAACTGGTTTATGTCTAAATATATATATATAAATTATCAGTATATAGTTATAGTACAACATCTGTTATAAAAAGTTCTAATATTAAATTCAGTACTTTAAGGCCAAAACTATAACAAAAGCTAATTTTTTGTCCGTACTAAACTGATTTAAGTTTTAAGCTATACATATTCATACACATAACTTAAACTAAACATTTCCACAAAACATCTAAAAGTTTCCACACACACACGTCGGGTCACACACACACATTATATTGTGACGTCATAATACATCCAACTAGTCAGGGTTGAGCGAACAAGAGCAGCATAGCTGAAATATTTCCAGTGTTGGATACATTTTTAGTTTACCTGTTCGTTCTCACGTGAACTGTTTATGAGTTTTTATTTGTCAAGTTTTAAAGAGGGTTGTAGTAAGAACCGATGTTTTAAAAAGGAATTTTGTTTGCAAGATTTATATGTTTACATTGAAACATTAGTGAATAGTTTTTGTTTGGTTAATGTACTGTATGAAGTTTTATTACCTGCTGTAAGTTTTGTTTTTGAGTTTTTTTTTTTGTCAATATTATTTTAAAGAGGTTTATAGTACCAATTTATATTTTGAAAGGAATTTTGTTTGAAAGGTGAGGTTTAAGATTAGTGAATAGTTTTGTTGGGTGTTCGAATTTGTTCACGTTAGTTTTGATACCTGTTTAAGGTTTTCATGTGGGCTTATGTTAACTATTTTGTCATGTTGTTTTAAAGGGGGTTGTAGTAACAATTGACGTTTTGAAAGGAATATGTGTGTTTATATTGAAAAATTGTAGAAAAGTTAAGTTTGCTTTATCAAGTTAACTTTGTTTCCTGTATTAATTTTGCACGTGAGAATTTTGAAAAGGGTTTTTCTTTGAAAGCTATTTATTCACATCACCAGTTTAGTATTTTTTATTATCAACTATTACAAATTTTGTTTGCAAATGAACATTTACATTTTTAACCTTTTTAAAAGCTTTGAAGAACACTAGTATTAGTCAATTTGTGGATTCTCTTTGAAGTTCAAACTTTGATACTTACAGTTTGTTTGGTATTTGTGTTATTTTTTGTTTTTGTTTATTTTGTGACCTGTATTTAGTTAGAATGCATGTAAAGTTTGTACAAACTGCGAGCAAATAAATTTTTGGATGTAATTTTTTCTGTAAGGGTACTTTTAAATAAATAAATAAAATATTTGACTAATGAAGTTATGCAAGATGGTTTTCAAATAAGGAAATTTATAACTTGTTTTAATGTTTTGCAAAATAAAATCTACATACAAAAGTTAAATTTGCTTAGTTTGTTTTTGATAAGGGTATTTTTTCAACTGGTTTAATAGTATATAAAAGCTATAAATTAATTACTAATTTTTTTTTTACTTAAAGAAGTAAAATAAGCATTGTTTCTATCATAAATATTTTTTATAAAGTCTAATGAATTTTTAGTGTTTGCTCTAATGTTTCTTACAAAAAATAAACTTTTTTTAAATGTTAAGTCCTTTTAAAATTTAATTTTATGGATTGTAATGACTGTATTTCTTCAAATATGTTTTTACAACAATACGTTTTACTTTTATTTTGTATTGATTTGTTATCATATGGGATTACATTGTTTACATAAGTACTTAAGTCATTTAGGACATCCTTTAAAGATTATCTGTTTCTATTTATAATCTTACTATAAATACAATGATAAAAATTTAATTCTTATTGGTCTATTTTATTGTAATAACTCTTTTACTAAGTTTCTTATTGCCTATTTTTTTACAAGTGATTTTTAAGTGCTATAAATACAGATACAAATTTAGTTCTTAATGGATTAATTTTTCAGATTTTAACCACTAAATTTTACAAATTTTGTTACACTATATATTTTCATAAGAAAAACTTATGTTTAAATAAAATACTAAATAGTACCTAAAATTAAAAAGTTTTATGTGGGCTATATTTTTACAAGTGATATTTAAATATTATAAACAGAAAAAAGAACTGAAATACTTAATATCCATAAAAAATAAAATATTATCTAAGTTTTGAAATTGTTGTGTATATATTTTTAATGTGAACTTTTGATTATGCTATTTTTCAATACACTTATATTTTTTTTTTGAATGTCTAAATATAAGTACAGTAAAATGTAGTTAAAAAAACTTTCAATCGTCGTTTTGTAGTATAGTTGTTTAACTACTAAACTTTAAAATCATAACAAATTTATTTAAAAAATATAATTTTAGTACTTAAAACTTTTATAAATACTTTTATAGCACCGTAAAAAATTCAAAGTCAAGTTAACATTTTAAGATAAATAAACAAAATTTGTAAATTGTTTGTTTTGTTAAAAGTTTGTCATAGCAGTTTTTGTAAAAATAGTTATCTAAGTTTAAATTTAATAACTTTTATTGATGTTTTTATGAAATATGAAACCAAGCTGTAATAAACAGTTAATAAAATACTAAAAAATAATTTAAATAAAAAGCTAATAAATGATAACGGTCAAAATTTAATTTTTGTTATTTTTGCAACAAATTAGTTTTCATTTTATTTTGTTTCACTATTAGTTTTTAGCATAAAGCTAGAACTGTTTTTAATTGTCAAGACTAATTGTTTTCTAATTACAAAAAGCAAATTTAATATTAAATTTCGTAAAGTTTTGAATACAAAAGTTTCAATTGAATTAATTGTTATAAAAGTTTTATTTTTAATAAAAAGTTGGTAAAATAGTTAGCACATAATAAACATCAATGAAGACAATTTAAAACCTGTTAGATCAATTACACATAAATTTGTTTATCTTTTTAACGTGTAAAACAACAGATAAAGGCTGTTTTACTGGAATAAACACCATAAACTACCATAAATTCAAGTTATTTTAAATCAAAAAGAAAGTACAGCATCTAATGCGCGTGTTAAGGCAGTTAATAATTAAACTTGAAAAATTGTTTGATCTTTAGCTTCAGTATTGTTTTGTTTGATAAGTGAAAAGGTTGTTAGGTTTTTATGTATTGTGTTGTGCTTATTTAGAATTTTAAGTTAGAAATATACTTTTAACCTGAATTGTTTGTGTAAATTTTAAATCTATTCAGAATAAAAGTATAAGTAAAGTTTTCAACATGTTCTAGATTAGATATTTCTTCTTTCCTAATAACTATAATTGTTTAATGTTTTAATTATAAAATAGTTTAATGATACTTTACTGTTTCAATTTTTTCTAAAATTGTAAAAAATATTATTTAAAAAAAACAGATGTCATAATTGCTTTAGTTGGAAAGAAATTATTTGATTATCTGTTTTTAGGAAAAAAAGTTATGTTTATTACATTTTTCATCCAAACATTTTTACACTTCAACAAATATTTTTACACTATCTTTATTATTAAAATAAAGCGTTAGCTGTTTCTAAAAAACTTAAGTAGTGTTTTATTTTATCATAAGACAAAATATATAAATAATTAATGCAACTCACTTGTTTCGAAAGTCACTTTCTTTTCCATTGTGTAATGTAAATGTATTGTTTAAAAATAAATTAAAGTGAATAAGACAAACTTATACAATAAGAATATTATAAAATTGAATTGTATAACTTTTGTGATGTAGTTTGAATTTTTTTTTTAAAAGAGTAGTTGCTTTCAAACGCAGTTATAAATAGTTTTTAAGTTTATATAACAATAGATCTAATTAAGTTCCAGCAACAAAAATTACTGTTTCTTTTATTTTTTTATAATGCATAAGACCATTAGTTCGAGTAAGCAGATTTTAGTTACGAAAAAGAATAATATATACATATTTATTTCTTCTGCAATAAATTCAGTTTTTATTTGATTTTAAAAACAGTTTGAGTTGTTTTATCAACATTTAAAATTGAAATAAGTATAAATAGTTTTTTGTTTCAAACACTAAATTTATGAATATAGTTGCAGTTAACATTTATGTTTTTGAGTTTATAAAATCATAAACTTAGCTTGAACAAGTAAAAAAAGTTATAAATATAAACTAAGATGTGTAAAAATCTGAATTGAAAACATCCTGTTTTTGCATAAAGTTGCTAAAAAAATGAGTTTTAAATTTGCATTAAATCTAAAAATACTTCAGTTGTAGCTTTTGACTTCCATGAATTATTAAAACTCACAAAACTGTATGTAAATGTGTTTTTTTAACAGATTTTAAAATTCATGATGTTGAGTTCAGAAAACTAGTTAAAAGTTCAACTTATAATACTTTGTTTTATTGTCATAAATACACTTTTATCAAGTTTTAAAATTTATTGTTACCTACTCAAAAATTTTTCATAAAAAGAAAGTAATAGTAAAAGATTTTTTATATCATAAAATAATGTTATTAATATTAGTACAACTATTACTGATTTTATTACAAAATAATTAGTTGTTAAACTTAAACTTATAAATCAGTGCTAATATTATCTGTATGCATAAGGTCACATTGTAATAAAACTTAAGCTTCGTGTGCAGTTAATTCAACTAATGACAAACTTGAGTGTCCGTTATAAAAACAAAATAAATAATCTGTTATTTTAAAGTTTATTAATTACATCATCAAACATTCTTGCTGTTATAAATACACTTTACAGCTGTAAACTAAATTCAGTTTCGCAGTTGAAACCTTGGTTATAAGGTAAGATAATTTTTCATATGTACTTTGATAACAACAAAAAAGAGTGTTTTTTGATAACTTTTTGAGACTATGTTTTAAATTTTTATAGCAGAGTTTTGTAGTTAAACATTCAAATAAACGACAATTTAAGTCGACTAGGCACAAGTAAGTCAAGCTTTTAACTTTGAGTTTCAATATAAGTTGTAAAGTTTAATCTTAAATTTAGACTCTTCTTACAAAAACTTCAAGCCTCAATTGATTTTTACATATTTTAAAGACTACACTTATTATTGATAACAAAAGGGTTGATCATACCGTTCGATCATCCGACCACAAGCTTCGGTAGACTGAGACCTTGGTATCGAGTGGTATGATCAACCCTTTTGTTAAACTTGAGATCATCTCACGGCATACGAAAGTCTGCTCTACACACTTTCGCCAATGTTTTTGTTGATTATTCCTGATAAGATATATTAAAACTTTAGTACAAAAAGGCATGTAACCTCTAACTTTTTTTTTTGTATGTTTTGATTAAAAAAATTACTGGTAACAAAGTATTTTTTGTCTTTTTATTAAACTACGGTTTGTATGAAAAACTTAAGTCAAATTAGATATTTTTATTTCTATTTATTTTTAAAATTTGTAAATTTTTACAGGCTTAAACAAAAAAGCATAATAACACTATTTACCATTTATTTATATTTATTATAATTTTATAGGCTTTGAAGAAAATTAAACATTTAAATTAAATATTTTAATTAGTAAATTTTAGTATAGTATTTTATTGTTTTATTTTTATTATAATGTTTAAACAGGCTTGGAAGAAGAGGTGGTTCGTTTTGAAATCGGGAAGAATTTCCGGGGAGTCATCAGTTCTTGAATATTACAAACAGCAGACATCCAGAAAGCCGAACAATACAATACACCTTGATAATTGTATACAAGTTAGTGTATTTTAATGAAAAATATCTAAAAAGTTTAATAATACAATAAAACTTGATAATTGTATCCAAGTTAGTATACTATTTATAGATGATAATTAAAAAGTTAAATAATACAATACACCTTGATAATTGTATACAAGATAGTGTATTTTAATAAAAAATATCTAAAAAGTTTAATAATACAATAAACCTTGGTAATTGTATTCAAGTTAGTATACTATTTATAGATGATAATTAAAAAGTTGAATAATACAATACACCTTGATAATTGTATAGAAGTTAGTGTATTTTAATAAAAAATATCTAAAAAGTTTAATAATACAATAAACCTTGATAATTGTATCCAAGTTAGTGTAGTTTAATAAATGATGATTAAAAAGTTCAATAATACAATAAACCTTGATAATTGTATTCAAGTTAGTTTACTATTTATAGATGATAATTAAAAAGTTGAATAAACAATAAACCTTGATAATTGTATTCAAGTTAGTATACTATTTATGGATGATAATTAAAAAGTTGAATAATACAATAAATTATGATAGTTGTATTTAAGTTAGTATATTTTAATAGTTAATATAATTTTTACTTGTTTATTTGAGAATATTACAAACAACAAACTAGTAGAAAGCCGAATGATACAATAAATTTTGATAATTATATTTAAGTTAGTTTATTGTAATAAATAATATTATTTTTACTTGTTTATTTGAGAATATTACAAAAACAAACTATTAGGAAGCCGAATTATATAACAAATTTTGTTAATTGTTAAAAAGTTAGTGTATTTAAATGAATAGTATTATTTTTACTTGTTTATTTGAGAATATTACAAAAACAAACTGTTAGGAAGCCGAATAATGCAATAAGTTTTGATAATTGTATTCTAGTTAGTAAATTTAAAAATTGATATTATTTTTACTTGTTTATTCGAGAATACTATAAAACAAACTATTAGGAAGCCGAATAATACAATAAATTTTGATAATTGTATTCTAGTTAGTAAATTTCAATAATTGATATTATTTTTACTTGTTTATTTGAGAATGTTACAAAAACAAACTATTAGAAAGCTGAATAATACAATAAATTTTGATAATTGAATTCTAGTTAGTAAATTTTAATAATTGATATTATTTTTACTTGTTTATTTGAGAATATTATAAACAACAAACATCTAGAAAACCAAATAATACAAAAAGTCTTGATGACTTTGTTCAAGTTAGTTTAAAAATTATACATACAATTATTATTATTTTTATTTGTGGGTTTTTTGAAAATATAACAATCAAAATAAAGCCAGCTATTGTTGTTGCAATATAATAAATCTTAATAATTGTACTTAAATTTGTACACTATTGATAAATATAATATGCATATTACATTGTGTAGTTATTATTTGTAAGATTCTATTAATGTTAAAAGCAATAGAAAGCCAAACAATACATAAAACTCAAAAATTGTATTCAGTTTTGTTACAGCAGTAGAACATTATACGAAGTACATAGAAAGTAAAAAGTACATATTCTAATAAAATTTTTAACAATACTTACAAGTAAAAATATAAATCAAACAATAAATCCTAATGCAAAATGCATTCAAATAAGATTTTTCTCAATACGTGCTGTATTTTGTATCCAGAAACTATTTTATTTAATACTGCTACTAGTTCCAATTAACAATTAAAAGTTAGAAGTTAGTTATTTTTAAATACAGTTTATACGATTTAGTATAATGTTTTAACACTGTAGCTAGTATTTTAGTCGAGTTTGTACTACTCAAAGTATTTCTAATGATTAAAAAAAAACAGAAATGTTTTCAATACAAGTATGCTGGTATGATGATAATATCTCAAAGGTAAGTAACTTATTAAGTAACACAAGCCAACACCATTAATAACATTTCGTTCGATTTTCATTAATAATATGAACGAAAAACACCTGCAAACCTAACAGTACAATAAAGTATCAACTTATTTATTTTAATTGAATTTTTATAATTTTAACATGAACAGTTACGTAAAAATCAAAACTCTACTTTTGAGTGTGATTTTTCTTTCCAGTGAACACCTTACTCACAAGTAACAAAACACTTAGTTTACTGTTTAATTTAAACGCTTGTTTCTACTATTATTATAAAAAACCTTAAATCAACTGTTTTTTAAATGTATGAGTATATTAAACGCTTATGAACTTTTTAAATAATTTAAACTCACAAGTAATTAACAACTTTATTTACTGTTTTTTTTTTTCGGATTTTTGTATTGGATAAATAAAAGAACCGTTTTTTTTTAATGTAGCACATACACACGTTTATGAACTTTTCAACTTTAAAATTCCGTATATTGATTAGAACAAAATGATAATAAATCAACGGTTTTTACTGTGAAAAGGCTAAAAAACAAACACCAGTAACCCATAAAAACAAATGAACATAAAAAAGTTTTGAAGGTTATGAGATTGATGTGTTGTTTACACGTTTAATTATGACGTCATAGCGATGTTTATATTAAAGCCGGTCTCTGCTAACGGTAGCCGCAGGTTATAATTATTTAACAGCAAGATTGTTTATTACGGTTAAGGCCGGAAATCAAAAACTGTTTGAGATTTTTGATAAAATATACGATTACCTTTAAAGCTATCTAATGTTTTTGGTTAAAAGTTTTATTTTTTTACTTAGTCATTGTTAATACTAACATTAAACCTAAAAATAAAAGTAGATAATCGTGTTAACAAAAACTCATCAAAGACTAATTGTCTGTTTAAAATCTGTTGGTAAATTCTGCCAAATTTTATAATTTTTTTTATTAAAAACAGTATGTATATTCAAGAATGTTACATTTGTTACATAAAAATTTTTCTTAAACACTTTAGCAAGATATATGTTTAATGTCATTTTAAGCTGATAGTATTTGATGTTTCACGAATTAAAACAAGTTTCTTTTTATTTGATCATTGTGTTATATCTTTAAAACTCACGTAAAATTAACTTTTAAAGGTAGTAATTGTTAAATATATATAGGTAGACTCATTGTTACAAACATTTTATACCTTCAGAAATTAAAAATGTGTAGTTTGTATGTTTAAAACTAAATAGTTATTTCACAACTTATAACAGTCAGTTGTAACTCTTGCTTTTATTTTGCAAAAATATTTTTCTTCTCATTGAATCAGATACACATGTTATAAAAATTGGTTTGGATCATTGTGCTTTTAGAGCGTAACTAATAGCACAGCAATTACTGGCATGTTAACTTGTTTTAAATAACCTAAACTCATTACTATGACATCATAACATTCGCTTGTGTTTGCAACTAGCTAAACTATAGGGGTGCGCATATGTTTTATAAACCAACACTACTTCTATGAAATCATTAATAAGTTTCTATTTACAACTATTGGGATGTAAACTTATTTTTTCACATGAAACTTACTACTATGATATCATACCAAGAACACACCTTTAATTTGCATCAAAACATCAGAAAACCTTCTTAATGATTAGCTTGTATTTGAATTTAGTTTGTAGTTTTGCTTGCATCTACTTTTCAAGAAAACTGTTTTAGTGACAATGTCACATCATTTGCTGATTATAAAATTAAAAACAACAGCACTAGTATCTTCTGACTAAACAAATTGCATAGCTTGTATTAAATTAATAATAAATTTATTATGTTTTTATATAAATCTAACAAAAATTATTGTTTTCACACACAGACTAAAACAAGTAATATATCGCAGTTTTTTAATATAAATCAATTAAAATTACTAGTAAAAGCTGCATATAAGTTTTTAAGTTCCCAATTATGACATTAAAACAGCATATTTATAAATACCTTATTTTATTTAAAAATCTAAAAGTTTTTTGATTCATTAGCGCATACTACTTTTAATTAAGAATGGCATAACATTAGTAGTATATATATACTTTTTATTTTGAGGTTTTATATTTTACCTTATCTTGTACCGTTATCTCGGAAGATAGCTTTTCATATTTTTATATTATGACGTAATATATAGACACTTTTGAATTTTGTTGTAGGTTTTTCATAGACAAGCATAAAATTTAATTTTAGTAACTCTTCAGGTAAAAATACATTTAAGTATGACATCATAATAAACGATAAACATAAAAGTACAAAAGTTTTGTGTTTTTCATCAACTTCTACAACTGTTACCTGAATTATCATGTCTTCATGTAACAAAATTATCATTTAATCATGTATTTTTAGTTATGACGTCACATAACAACAAGTACGCACGTTTTGACATGAAATAAATACACAATAATTATGTTTAGCTGATACTACAAAATGTTGATCTTTTATACTGTTGTAAAATATACTTTGACAAAATTATACAACATTTATAGTTTTACCATTAAATAATAAAATACTATTTTATACCATACCAGGTATTCACAGTTTAATATGAAACATAATAAACACTATATAGGCTGTTTATCTTAAACTGAAGTAGTTTACTTTTTTACTTATATAAAATATTATTTTAATAAAACCTTATTGTTATCACATCACAACACCTTACTTTTATGACATTATATAATAACAATACCATTTCATAATATCCAAGTTTTAACACGAAATACTATACAGGTTGTTTAGCTCATACTTGAATTGTTTTTCTTGCTACTTATTTAAAACATATCTTAATAAAAATTTACTATTATTAGTTTAATATTACTAGTATTACATCACAAATCTTATCTTAAAAATTAAAATTTTGACAACATAAGAATATGTTTTAACATTAAATGAATAAAAGCTGCACAGATTATTCTAAAAACGTTGTTATTTGCTACTAGCATAAAATATTTTTAACAAAAAGTTTACCATTATTGTAGCATCACAAAACCATTATTACGTAACAGATTTGTACCCACCATTATATTAATTTTCAACAAAATTTACCACTATGACATCACAAAAATTACCACTATGACATCACAAAAGTTACCATTATGACATCACGAAACTAATTATTACGTCACAGATAGACACCCACGTTCCAGTGGCATCGAAGCAGCAAGGGTTCGTGTTTGATATTGTGACGAAAGAAAGAACTTATTATTTGGTTGCCGACAACCAATTGATGATGTCAACTTGGGTTAATAGATTGTGCAAATTGTGTGGATTTTATCATGGTTAGTTTAATTTTTAATATTCAATTAATTATATATACTTTAATGTACTTGGGTTAATAGGTTGTGCAAATTGTGTGGATTTTATCATGGTTAGTAAAATATTAATATTTAATAAATTATATATACTTGGATGATCTACTATAAAAAGCTACTATAGTTAACCACTGGCTTATTAGCCTATTCAAATATAAAAGCAATATTATTTAAGTAAGTGTTAATTTTTAGATAAGTCAATTAAAGTATATTTTTCATTCCGATTGAATTAAATGTACCAAGGGGTCAAGTTCTAATATTTAAAAAGCAGTAAAAAGCTCACGTCCAACGTCAAAAATTTATTTTACATTTTTTACTACCCACTCCTTCAAATACAAAGTGATTTAATGGAAAAATATTTTAAAACATTCTAGTGGTTGCTTGTATAAACACTTGAAAAATGAGGACAATAAAATTTATTTGTCGCTAGAAAAAGAGTATTAAAAGCTTTCGAAGATGTTGTGTGTGAAACAAAAAAATATTTGAAAATTAAGTATTTTCACAATAAAGTATTAAAAAAATCCTTGTTAAACTAACCAAAGTAAAAATATCAATAAGTTTAAATATAAGACTTATGTTTAGAATTTCTAAAATAATTTAGCATCTTTGATGAAAAGATATCACTAAATTTTAAAAAACATTTTTGTTTAAAATTTTTTACTTAGTTGAAAAGTATTTTTGAATTTAAATACGTGTGTAAATACAACTATGTAATATAAGTACAAAGCACTAAAAACTTTCGCTTAAAATGAATCACAGGTTATACCTTTTTGGTAAACACAGGTTACCTAGACTCAAACATTTGTAAAAAGCCAAATTTCATGGGAAAATTTTGAAAAACTAGCTGGAAATGAATCATAAGTTTAAGCCGTATTGACAAAATACTAACACAAGTTTTTCATTATCGCATCTACGATCAATTTCAAAAGATTAAATCAACCACTAAGGAACATTACAAACGCATTAGCTGTGAAAATGCTCTTTGTTAACTTGTTGTACAAAATGTAGTACTTGTGGGCGTGTTAACTTATCATAAAAATGAGTTGGTTGAGTTTTTGAGGTTTAAATTTGTTTTTGATAGTGATAAATTAGTTTGTTGAAATGTTTTAAGTAAGAAAAGTTGTATAAATTTGTTTTCAAATATTCACTTATTTGAACTTAGAAATTAAACTTGAAATGTTGGTGTAGTATAGTTTTCAAAAATAATATAAATTTTATTTGTTCATATATCGGTATTTAAAATCATTATTTATTTTATGAAGATATAAATTTTCAATTAACTTTTATAAAAAAATTAAAGTTTCAGTTTTTTACTAAAGTTTCCAAAACTATAGAAATAGTTTTGACATTTACGTAATTAAAAATAGAAGTATTCAACAACTTTTATTATAGCAGCTTAAGTAAAAGTTAAAAAAAAGTTATTATTATCATTAAAAAAACTAATAAACTCTGGTGTCCCTTTAGTTTAATAAAAGTAAAGTTTTGTTTATCTTTTATATTTTAATGTTAAAGTAATACAACAGTGATTAATATACGCTGTGTTTAATGTAAAAAATATTGAAAGTTGTATTTTGTATGTCTAAATTTAAAGGTGGCATAAAAAAAGAATTACTAAAGATGTTACAATAAAAACTAAGTAGACTAAGAGTATTTTCAATTCAACATCAAAGGAAAACCTTAATTTTCAAACTCATACATATACAAGGTCAAAACATCAAGACTAATTAGGGTTACATGAAAAAAACAAAACAGTTGTATCAAATTAAAACTACAAGTTTGACAACCTAAAACGTTTAATTAAATTAAGTCGTAAAATGTTCGCTTTAATTTAAAAAAGATGTATTTTTATTTGTTAGAGTAAATTTTGTATGGCAACTCAGTTTAAAAGTTTCAGTTTTAATTAGCATCAAACTTTGCAGACTTTTGAGTAAAACTAGGTTTTTAACATTTTTTTTAAGAATAAGTTGAGATTTCAGCATAAAAAATTAATGAGATTTAAAATATACTAACAAATTTTAGATTGTTAAATTTAATTTATTTACTACTTAAATTGATTGTTTATTTGTTTAATTGAAGCAGGGTGCGACTTACATTTTGATGAACACAATTTACTAAGTTTAATATTGATCAATAAATTTGATTTTTTTATTCTAAAGACTTTTTTCTAAGCACAAATTTTTCTTAAAATAGTTTATGACAAAAATTTAAATTTTAAATGTTTAGTTCAAATGAGTGCGATGTTCTATAATTATAAAATAACAGCTTCAGTACGGCAACTAATTGACAAAATTTTTATTTTAAAATTTTATTATAAAATTTTCTTAATCACATCCACTTGTTCCATAGAAAATTAATTGAGGTAAACTTTTATTAATAATTATCTCAGTAATTGCAAAAAAGAGTTTAGAATACGTTTCAGTTCATTTTTTTGGTTTGAAAAGTGTGCTGTATGAACTTTTTAAAAGCAATTTAGTTTGTTTGCAAAAGTTTACAGGAATATTTACGGCTACAAATATTAAATAAAAAGTTTATATGTTGTTTTGTAAATTATATTTAAAATAACAATAATATTGCAATCAATTGTAATTTAATTAGTTCTAAAAAATGTTTAAAAAGTAATATTTCTACGTAAAACTTTTTGAAAATTTTAAATAACTACTCGCAAAAGCTTTTGTAAAAAAGTTGCAAAAGTTAAAATTTTTGTAAAAAAGTTATCTGAGTTTTTGCAAAAAAGTTGTTAAAATGACAGTTTTTGCAAAAAAAAAGTGAAAACAATTATTTTCAAATATGCAAAAGTGAAAGTAGTTATAAAAAAGTTACTACAAATTACTACACGAATTATTATTGCAGCAAACTTTACAAGCAGGAAATTACGCGTTTTTGTTAAAAAGTTGTCTATTGCAGTATTTAAAAATTGGTGTTTATGTATAAGAAAAATTATTGCAGTGTTTAAAAAATTGGTGTTTATTTATAAAAAAAAATATTGCAGAATTTAAAAATTGGTGTTTATGTATTGTATTGCAGTATTTAAAACAGTTGATGCTTATATATAAGAAAAATTATTGCAGAATTAAAAATAAGTTGGTTCTGATAATTGAACAATCTTTCAATTATAATAATATTTTGCTGACTAAAATGACTATTTAAAATATATCACAGTGTTTTTCTTTTTGGATGTTAACGAATAACTAAGTACATTTCAGGGTTAAAAGTATTTTGTTCACATAAATTGTATTTAAAAAATGATTGGTGTAGAAAATTGTTTGCGAATTTGTTTTTATTGGACTACATGTATTGTACTTGGTGATAAAATTTTTTTTTATAATTGGAGAAATGATAAAAGTTTTACATTAAACTGTAAATTTTGTGGATTCTAAATGGTGATAAAACTTATTAAGATGATATTTAAATGATTTTTTTATTCTTAGTTTTTACTTTAAACAAAAATTCAGTTTAAATTTTTCTATAAGTTTATTGATACAATTTTTCCAAGATTTGTTTTTCTTAATATACGATGTTAAAAAATCTTAAAAATATTTCTAATATAAACATTTATGTAACTATTATTTATAGCATCAAATAAAAACATTTTAGTAGTTTGATTAAAAGTTTTACTTTTTAGTAAAAACAACTTACAATATAAATCATCTAGTGTATAAATAATTTTGAATTTATGTAGTAAAACATAAAGCATAATTTTTAAAGCTCAAATCTTTTTTAAATAGTGGAAACATTAAACAGTACTTATGAAAATACTTCTAACTCAAAAAAAAATTTAGCATTAAAAAATACTATTTTTAAATAAAGAACATTTAGATACAAAATAACAACTTACTATAAAATACTGTATATTTGTTTAATTAGTAATAATTAAAATAAATTGTAGTAAACTTTAATTAACACTAATGAAAACATGTTACAATATAAAATCAATAATAATCTGTTGATTTATTTAGTTAGAATAAAAAACTTAATTACATACAATAATAAAAAAAACATTTATTTAGGTATAAAATAAAACTTTACTTTACAGGATACTAACTTCCCTGTATTACAAAACTTATCATCTTTTTAATTTTTGAAACAAAATACTTTTCATAAACTTTTGACAATGTTTTTCCCGTTCAAACTTCAAATTTAGTCAATGTAAAGTCACGAATAGAATGCGGCTTAAATTTCACTGAAAACTTCAGTGAAATTGTATACTAGGATGTTTAAAAATAACTAAATTGCATATAACTAGAGTGTATGTGTGGCTTTATTTATAAATTATAACTTAAGTTTGTATAAATTTAGTTTAAAAATAAATCATGATTTGGATCTTGACAGACTATTATAATTTTCTAAGAACTACAGAAAAGTTTATTTTTTTTGTAAAATAAACTTTTAAAGTTTTCGAAATAATTTAGGGAAATTTGTGGTAATATTAAATTTTTCTTTAAAGAGTTAAGTTTCTACAAAGAGTTCTATTATCAATCAACTTATTTTGTTTTGTGACAGACTATTTTGAAGTTTTATTAAAAAATTCTAGTTTGGAAGACTGCGGTTTTTTTTTCAAAGTCTTTATGTAGTGTCTCTCCAGAGTTAAGCAAAAAGACATTGCTTTGTAACCGATCAAATTAATTTGTGTGTAATATTTGAATGTTCAAAAGATCGAAGCTGGACATAATTATTTACATTAGTTTTAACATTTTAACTGTTAACTGAATTTTTGCATAAAGTTAATAGTATATTAAAACTTGTGACCTTAAAGTATACACACATAAACAGTAATTGAATAAAAAGTTTTAAAAATATTCAGATTTCATTTTCTTACTTTATTATTTGATAAACATATAATGTAAAATTAATTGAAATATTCATTTTTATTAAAGGCAATAAAAAATGAAAATAGTTCTATCAACTAAAATATAAAGTTAGCTTTTGTATTGAAATTAATGAATAAATTAAAACACATATTGATATGTAATCAGACTAGAAAAAAAAATCTATAAAATTTATTTGAGTATTTAAAGTTTCAGATTAAATCATATTAATTCTTAATAGACTCATCGTCAACTGATAATTAAAAATTATATGTTACATCTATAACATTTAAAAAAAATACATATTTCAAAGTTTTACCTGTTGTAAAAATATTCAATAATGAAAAATTACAGACCCGTCAGAAAACGACAATTACGACCAGAAGACTTACAAACCAGATCCGACGATGACAAATGGTTCGAGACCATCTAATGGTTTGAGACCATCAAATGGTTCGAGGAGTAATGGTGAGTTGTTGGGTAATTCCCTCGATCGAAACTCGACTGGCGACAACAGCTACATAGGAGGGTAAGTTTTTTGATATTTAAATAAAAAGAACTGTTTGGTTGTAAAATCGATTTAATAATCTTTTGGAGAGTCAGTTTTTAATCATTTTGAATATGTCTAAAAAATTAAATTTGCAGTAAGCGTAGTTATTATTTTTGTGTAGGTTTTTATTGCTTGTTATTATCTTTCAATTTTATATTCTTTTTATACATTTTAGTCAGATTTTACAAAGAATTTAACGTGATAAGTGCCATAGGACAAAACATTGTCGTAATAAGTTGATATTCGGCAAAAGTTCAGAAAGCGTTTTTCAATTTCAATTAAAACTTTTTGATACTTTTTTAAAGTTCAAATATTTAAACTAAAATCTTTTTTTTTCTGAATAAACTTTTGCACGTGTTTTTAATTCGAAAATTTTCAATTAGGTTATTTTAAAACTAATACGGTAACCGCTTACGTTGGTTTGTTTCCTTTATTACCGAAATTTAATAATTTTTCACACACAGGTTTATTTGTTTCATATTGGCTCATAATCCTTAAAAATACTTTCTTGTGGCCTGGAGGTGTCAATAAATATGAATCATAAATACTTTAGTTGACTATTAGCTTTTTGTTTATTACGTCATAAATAGTAAGAGATCATAAAGTTTTTTTTTTGATTATTTTATTTTATTAGCATAACCTAAATTGAATCTGTACAATATAAATGCTGCACAATGTAAAATAATAATTAGATAGTTAGAAATTGTTAAAGATTTAATTTCTTGAGTATTAAAAAATACTGAGCCATTTTACTGATTTGTTTTTAAAGTAGTTTTCATAGGGCACTATTATTAGTTTGTGGCAATAACAAAATAAAATTTTAAGTAGTTACATATTAGAAATTTATTGGTTGTTTAAAAGAATCCATGTTCTTTGTTTGTGACATAGATAGGTTTAAAAAATACGTATTATAGTTTTATTACATACGAAAGTCGTTAAACTTTTTTCAACAATTTTAGTCTTTTATTATATATACAAACTCGACTTTAAAAAACAAATAGAAAAAAATAAATTGTTATTTGCATAAAAAACTTGGAATTTATAATTTAGTAATTTTAAAATTTTTAGAATTAAACTGGAAAATAAGAAATTAAATTATCGTGTAAAAATTTTTAGTAAAAGTGGTTTCCGTACTTTTAGACTGAAAAATAACTTACTTTGCTAATATAGGTGCAATTGAATTATTTTTCTTATTGAAAAGGTTTTAGTAATAATCAAACATTTTGATTTAAGCACAAATATTTTCTTAGAAAATAGTTTTAAAAGAAATAAGTTTTTGCATCAAAATAAAATAACTTTGAATATAACTTTTAAAAAAATATAAAATTCTACAAATAAAAAATCTTAAGTATACTTTGTATATAAGTTTTTTAAATTATAAAGCTAAATTTTATTCAAAATAAGTTTTAAACAGTTTTTAATTGTTTTGTCAGTATTAATAAGATCTTACATTTTTTAAACTAGTTACTAACGTATAAAATGCTCAAAAAGTGTTCATACAAGAGTAGTTTAAAGTTAAATTTTAAAACAAATTTAAACAAACTAGAATTGTACGGGTATTTTATACAATAATTTTATACAATAATTTTATACAATTGTTTTTTTTTTATAACATAAAGAATCGTTTAAAAAGCAATTAAGTTGATTAGTTATCATATTATATTTTGTTCTATATTTAACTTAAACGTTCATTGAAAAATAGTGAAACATTAAGTTTCAACTTTTTTAAAACCACTAAAATTTTTTCGGTAAGATTATACTTTAAAAACCGGTTAAACTCATTAATGTGCTTTTTATTTTTGTGACTAAAACTTTTATTTTAGTTGAGCAAAATTGTTAAGTCGGTTTACATAAAAACACATTTTAACACAATGTATAAAGTAAGTAAATATTTGGAAAAATTGAAACAAAACTTATACATATGTTAATTTCACTGTAATAACTAATGTATGTTCATCTTATGTTTTTTAAAATGTTTCTTGTTGTTGATCTTGCGGTAAAGTTCATTGTTTATTATGTTTTTTAAAAGTAATTTAAACTTAAACAACTTATATTAATACATATAGTTGATTACTTGTAATTTAAAGTTTTCTGTTATCAAAGTGTTCTTACAATTTAAAGCTATTTTAATCAATATGAATAGTTATAAAAGAAAATATTAGAAAAATGTCAAGTTATTATGTTAAAAATAATCCAGTGAAAAAGTGTTTTATATAGTTTTTAAGTAAATTTTAAGTAAATGTTTTTTTAAAGTAAGTTGTTAAACAACACTTTCTAGTGCTTTATTTTTATTTTCATAATATTTATAAATATTAAACAAACCTAAAAACTTTGATTCATAAATATTTAAAAAAGACTCTATTTTTTACTAATATCAACTGGAGCAGCAGCCTGCAAATTTTTTAATAGTTTAAAATTTAAAACTAACAGTTATTTTTTATTTTTTGTTATATTATTATTTTCTTTATTATTTTAATAACTTAAAATTTTAAATTATTTTTTTTATATTTATTTTTAATTTCCAAACAATTCCAGTAGCAGCAGCCGACTCCAGCAGCCTTCGAGCCACCACTGTGACGTCATAACGCCTCTGGTGACGTCACAGCCAGTCAAAACGACGTCGCACAAACCTATGACGTCACACATGAACTCGGTGGGTTCCAATGACGTCACAAGCGAGTTCTCAGACAGGGTCTACGTCAATACGGACGCCGTCGGTGAGTTGAAAAAATTATATATATATCTATTAAATAATTAACAAATATAATTTTAAAACTGTTTAAAAAAATATTTTTTTAAATAATCAGATAGTAATAACGGAAAGTTTGTTGAAAAAAAAATTTTTTTAAATATAATCAAAATAATCAAACTGATAGGTATCGTTTTAATTAGAAAATAAGATAGTAAAATGTATTTAAACTAGGTTTGTTAAAGTATTTAAAATAAAATATATAAATAAATATTAAAATTATCAGATAATGATAACGCAAGTAAATCAAAAATATAGTACAGTCAAAAATAATGTTGAGAATAATTGTAAAAAGTTAAAATTTCTTTACATCTAATCTGTAGAGCAACGAAGCTCTAATAAAGTATTTGCAATTTTAAAATTATTATTTGGTTGTTCAGAGTTTTTGGTATTTGTGGTAGTCTTATTTTCTGAATCTTTAGAATGCTTTAATTGTCTGAATCTTTAGAATTTTTGTTCTTGTTTTGTTACTTCTGGTATAAAAATAAAGTATTTGCAATTTGGTCCTGCAGAGTTTAGTATTTGTAGTTGTTTGATTTTCCGATGGCCTTCTGAATCTTCATGGTTCAAAGCATCGTTTCCTCTGATATAAAATATAACTTACTGAAGTGCTGTTTATAATTTATTAATTATACTCAGGTTTTTAATGAAAAAAAAAATGTAAAGTTGAAATAAATAATGTAAAAACGTTAATAAATAGTTGGTTATACTTTTTTTAAACAACAATTATTTTTAAAAGTTTTAACAAGGTTAAAAAAGTCGGTTCTGATAGATATTTACAACAAGTTAATTTATAATTAAGCTAAGAATTTGTTTGTATAAAGTTAAAAGTTTTGATAATTGAACGTATTTTGGTTTTTTATTGTTATAAACAAAAATAAAAAGTTAAGCTTTGTGTTTTTTCAAGACACTTTGAGACGTGTTTTTGTTTTTTTGTGTAACAAATACTTTGATCTTTTAACGCATAATTTCATTGTTACGTATGAAAATAAAAAGTCGAGTTTTGTAGTTCTTTCAAAATGGCAACGTAAATTAAAAATAAACATTTGGTTCTTAGTACATAAAAGTATAAACATTTTGATGTATTTGCAGTTAAAAGATTATTAATAAACTGCAAGAATTTTGAAAAAATATTATTAAATAAGAAAATTTAAATGATTTATATATGTCATTCAAAAATATTTGTTAAAATAAGGTGTATAAGCTTTTAGATAAACTTTTTAAAATTTCATCAAATTTTTTATGAACCTTTTAAATATTTTTGGTCAAAAAAGTTTATGGTGTAGTGACTACAAGAAAAAAACCCTTTAAAGGATTTTTCTTGGTATTTGAAGGATTTTAGTTGTTAAAGAAAGATTATAACAAACAATTTATAATGTAATTTTTACTTATAAATGTGGGGGTTTAAACCGTTATGATTTTTAAATGTGTTAATAAATATTATGTTTTAAATTGTTTTAAGCCACATATCAGACTTTCAAAGTGTTGATTAAAAAACTGCGATTTATAATAACGGTAGTTTAATTAGTAATTAAAAGTTGATAACTAAAAAATAATGATGTTTAAGTCTATTTATTGCAAGTTTTACACATTGAAAAATCAGCCATACAATAAGAGTTATACTTAAAAAAATATAATATATCTTACAAAACTATGATTTAATTTTAATTAACTTACGAAATTATTAAATCAAAAATGACACTTTATGTTCAGACATCTTGAAAAAATGTTCTTGTTTTTTATTCTTCATCATTGAAAAAAGTTATGTGCTTCATAGTAACAAACACCTTTATAAAATAAAATATGTTTTAGTATTTTCAATCTAAAGAGACCCGAGCAAAAATTTTACTTTTATTGTACAAAAAGATCAAATATTTTATATATGTCATTCAAAAGTACTCGTCAGAATAAGATATATAAGCTTTTAAATAAACTTTTAGAAATTTCATCAAACTTTTGTATAAAACTTTTAAACATTTTTGGTCAGAAAAGTTCATGGTGTAGTGACTACAAGAAAAAAACCTTTAAAGGATTTTTTGGTATTTGAAAGATTTTAGTTATTATAGAAAGATTATAAAAAACATTTTATGATGTAATTTTCACTTGAAAAAGTGGGGGCGTAGATAGTTATGGTTTTTAATTTTAATCACAAATATGATGTTTTTAATTGTTTTAGAAGTTATATATCAAACTTTGAATATGTTGATTAAAAAACTAAGCGATTAAAGTATTTAATTTGCTTAGAAATAAAAATTTAAAAGCAATACTTAAAAAATAATGTTGTTCGAGTTTATTTATAGTAAGTTTACATATTTAAACAAGTTTTAGCCATACAATTTGGAGTTATTAAAAATGAAAATTATAATTTTATAAAACTAAGAATTAGTTATTAATTAACTTAAGCAAAAACTAAATTAAAACTTATACTTTATAATGTGACATTATAAAATAATTAAAAAAAAAGATCTATTCTAGACTTTTGTTCTTCACCCGAAAGAAGAAAATGTTGTTTTGTAGCATTAAACACAATTTTGAAATAAAAAATTTTTAGTATTTTAAATTTAAATAAACTAGAATAACTTATTTGTTTCAACTTAAAGTCTAGAAAAAAAATTAAATGATTTACATATGTCATTAACAAATACTTATTAGGATAAGATATATAAGTTTATAAATAAAAATAAATAAATTTGAATTTTTAACAAAATATGTTGAAATATTACATTTTTAGTACTTTAGATTTAAATAAACTAGAATTTCTTTTTCAATTTTAAGTCTAGAAAAGGATTAAATGATTTGTATTTGTCATTAAAAAATATTTGTGAGAATAAGATGTATAAGTTTAAAAATAAATTTTAATAAAATACATTAAATTTCTACACAAAATGTTCAAATATTTTTGGTCAAAAAATTTATGCTGTAGTGACTACGAGAAAAAAACCCTTTAAAGAAATTGCTTTGGTATTAAAAGGACTATAGAGGGATTAAAATAAAACGTATGTTGTAATGATTATTTGTGCGTAGGTGTCAATAGTTTTGGTTTTTAGTCGAACTCATAAGTATGATCTTTTACGTTCTTTGATACACAGAAAATACCTTTGTTTACAAATATCAAACATCTGAAATATTCCTTCTCAAACTGAACGGTTCAAATTAAAGTATGTAATTTAATTATTAATGCACCTTGAAAAATATTAATTAGTTTTTAAGTTTGTTTATTATAAGTGTTGTATCTTTTATATATAAAGTGTTTTGTATATATGTATATAGTTTTTACATCTGTAATTATGTAAAATAATTTAAAAAGTTTACTATATAGCACCGAAAGTATAATTGTTTTTTCTAACCTTTGTAAACCAGACATTTTTTTTTAGTAATTTAAATACTTAATGCGTAGAATAAAATATCAAGTTATGTTTAAAAACTATACTTTATAGCCTTTTAAAAGCTTACAAAATTATTTAAATACTGAAGATGTAAAGATACTAAAAACAAAATAAACATGAACACTTTTACAAACTATTTAAAAATTGTTGTTAATTATTGTTGTTTGTTTAAAAAAAGCTCACCTTGATATATTTATTTATTTTTATTGAAAATTTTTAATCTGAGTAGTTAAACTAAAAAGTAATATTTATGTATTGCACATGTATCGCGACATATTTCCAACTTGAAAAACACATAATAAAAATTGAAATTTACATTATTTTGTACACAAATGCAAATATTAAAAATCAGACGCCTACCAAATGTTTGTTCAGTAAATTCCAACTCTTTTGTTGTCACACAAATTGAATGTTTTGTGGAAGTTTATATAACACTTTTGTTGGGATTTCATAATTACAACGACTTTTATTTGAATAAAATATTCTAGTAGGCTTAAAAAATAGTAAAATCTTATATTTGAAATGTTTTTCATAACTTATGCAGAATTAATTATTAAAATCAAGTGATTTATTTCTATTCTTATTTCTTGTTACATAAATTTAAACTGTTTTCGAAACGGTTTCTATATTTTTATTGTTATCTAACAAAAAATAAATAAACAAACTTCAACAACTTACAAAAATCAATGGTAACAGTTTGTTTTTAAACTCAATTAAGTAAGAAAGTAATTTTTTAGTCTAAAAAACTACCACTTAAATCTAATGTTTAGTTTTGCAGATTTTTAAGAGTATAAGTACTAACAACAATTTCAATTAGTTTTAAATTTTAATCTAAATGATATTTTTCAGTTGGAAAGAAAAATTCGTCGACTTTAGAAGAAGAGGTATATTTATATTTTTGTTTCATAAAAATAGCATCTTAAACATATATATATGTATATAAATAAATGTATAAAATATTAATAAAGGAGAAAATTTCACACCGGTTTTTAAGCAGTTAAAAATTATTCAAGGCAAATTTTCGTTTGATATATTTTAATTTAGCTTTTTTTAGGTCGTAAAATGTAGGGAATAAATGTCTTAAAATAAACATATCCAAAGGTTATCTCAAAATTGTGTATTTTGGTTTCATTAAACTTTACATACACATCTTAACATGTAAGAATTTTTTTTATAGAAAAATTCTGACTTGTAAACCATGAAATTCAAAATATTTAAGTACGTAATAAGGAATTAAAATATTGCGAAATTTATAAACAATTTTTTAATATTATAAAATACGTGTAGGCTCCAAATGTAATTAAATTACTTGCATACTTAAAATTTATTTTCGTTATTCTTTTGAAATATTTATATGTAAACCATCAACTTTCACATATATGAATTGTTTACATATTTAGATGTTTTTTATTAAAACTATAAGTTTTAAAATTTCAAATCTGTCGATATATAATTTATTTACTACAGTCTAAAATTTTAATTAAAGTTTTTTGGTTAGTCTTGATATATTTAAATTAAAGATATTGAGTATTTTAGTATTTCCAAAAACTGATTTTAGTATAAAACTTTAAAAACTTTTTTTAGTTTTAAACCTACTTACAAAAAAATTCAAAAAATGTATTTAATGATTTTTTTTTACTTAGAACCTTCAAGATAATGTGCGTTTAGATCAATGTGTTTATTAATATTATTTATTTCTTATCATTTTTTTTTAATAATTTATTGTTTATTTTTCAAATCTCTCAAAATTATGTGCGTTTTAACCATTGTTACAATTAATAATATTATAATTCTTTATAAATTATTTATTATTCATTTTGTAAGGAATCCTCTAGATTATGTACGTTTAGAACAATGTGTTAATTAATATCATTTATTATCATTTTTTATTTTTTTTAAATAATTTATTGTTTATTTTTCAAAACCCTCAAGATTATGTGCGTTTTAACCAATGTTACAATTATTAATAATAATTATTTTTTTTTTTTAAATATTTATTATTTATCTTGTACGGAATCCTCGTATTATGAACGTTTAGACCAATTTGTTAATTGTTAAATATTAAACATTTCAATGTTAATTTTTTAGAATCCACAGGATTATGTTCGCTTGGATCAATGCGTCAGTTCTTCAGTCAGTTCTGAAATGAGTTCCAACATAAGCACTGGAAATTTGCTTCAAGAATTTGTGAGTTTGAAAATACTAAGAATTTGTAAGTTTAAAAATAATAAAATTTTTTTAGTTTTATACTGTTTATTTTCATTAGTTTTATTATGCAAAAAATGTTTGCTCAAAGAGCTCATCAGTACTTAAACTTACAGTTTTAGTATCTTAGAATTTTTTTGAGTTTTGTACTTGTTTTATAGTAGTTTTAATATTAGTACTGGTATTTTATTTGTGAGTTTGAAAAAAATACTTTACAGTTTTTCAGTAAAATACTAGTTGTACAAAAGTTTAGGAATTTTTCTAAATAGAAAATTTGTTAAAAAATGTTTCAATTTAATTTTTTTTTTTCAATAAAAACACTCAGCTACCGATTATGGACGAAAAATTTAAACAGTCGCGCGAAAAACAGCAAATCCCTAACAACAGCACTCTACATAGCAACCAGGGTTCGTTGCTTAGCAACCGTGGTGGTGGTTGCCAACAGCAACGGAGGTTTGAGAGGTTGGAATCGATTCCAAACCATCCCCCGCCCCTACCCCCTATTAATTGTAAGTCCGAATAAAATTAAGGAATTAGTTTATTTCAAAAAATTAAGCACAAGTCATAAGGATAACAAATCTTAGTTTCATTAATTAGTTCTCGCCTTTAACCCTTGTTAATGAATAGTTTTTATAAGAAATACAAAATAAAGTTATTAAATTTAACTCCTAAGTAACAAGCTAAAGCATCACGATGTTAAAAACTTAGGTTCTGTAAGCCCCCCACCTTTAAATTTTAACTCTTTCATCTATCAGGGTTGCCAAAAAACCTGGAAAAACCTGAAAATCAAGAAACTTTGAAAATACCTGGAATTTTAAACAATATGTAATCACTAAAAAATATTTTTTACCTACAAATCCGTATTTGTGACCTTTTTTTTCTAATCAAAAAATATCATTAACTCCTCGTCCTTAATCTTTTTTTTTTTTTAATTTTTACTTTAACTTAAATATTTACTTACTATCAGCTTAATTTATTTGTATTTACTTATAACTGTATATATCAGTACAATGAATAAACATCTTACTGAGCATTTTATACATTAAATCCGGTGCATTGAATTAATTAACTTACAAAAGTTAAACTATGTTTTTTTTAGCTCAATCATCAAACAACGTTACGCCGCTGGGAATAACTTCGCCGGGTATTATGACGTCACAAAACGACAATTACGAGAATTTGGTCGATGACGACGACGTCTTTGAACCGCTGAGTAACGAACTTGATAAAGTAAATTTTCAGATAAACTGTCAAAAAACTTTTTTTGAAAGAACTTGTTTTAAGTGGTCTAAAAAGTTAGGTGATAAAATGCATTTAAATATAGTTTACAACTTAAGATTAAAATATTTTTAAATTAAAGTTTTCCAAGTTTAACAAAAAGTCAAAAACACACATTTAGCTCAACTTTGAATTCTAAAATTACTAAATTTTTACCAGAAAAAAGCTAAAAACGTTGAATTTATTTTTATAGTTAACTGAACACGTAAAATTTTGTTGAGAAGTTTTATATTTACTTGATGTAACATTCATTATTTGATGAATTTAACACCTTTAAAAGGTCAGACTCATTGTTATAATGTTTTAAGTATTGTATTTATATTAATTTAGTTATTCTTTTTTAATTTTTTTTTTACTTCAGAGATCGCAAACAATAAGTAGATTGTTTTGTACCGCTTTGATCATTTTATAAATTTTGTACATAATTAAATATATTTTATAATTATTATTTATATTATTGTTTTCAGAGATCGCATACCATCAGCAGATTTTCTTCGGAGAGCCACCACAGCAACATGTCGGATTACCAAAATTCACTTCTGATGACCAAACAAGGTTTTATATATATATATATATTATCAATTATAATATAACGCTTGGTGGTTTGAACATTTTGAAAGTAGCTTTTAGAATTTTTTGAGAATTTTAAATGCTTCACTGCTTCAAATTTTATTCAGAAAATCTTTCAACTTTCATAATATCATACAAAGTACAAAGTTGTAATGTTTTGAGCTTTTGATTACTTTAATGAAAATTAATTTTAAAAGAATAAAAAATCCAAAATCTTGCATGAAATAATAAAACAAAAACTTAAATTTCAACCT
>NW_028139916.1:0-39854 GCF_965202585.1 Thalia democratica | reverse complement strand
TGTTGCAAGGAAAATCTTATTGGTTCTTAGATTTATTAGTCATATTACTAAACGATATCAACTGACAAAATAGTCTTTTAAATCATACTAATAAGCGACCTTGGTAAAAACATTCACTTTGAGGCTATTCTGATGCAACAGCTTATTTCTTTTAATTACCGATGAATACTTTGGTATTAAGTCAAAACAAGTCAAATTTCAAAAACATAAAAACAGTAAAATATTGTTTTACACGTTTTTATTTTAGTTTCAGTAATAAGAACTTTTATTTATATTGTAAGGTAAATGAAACTTAAAATTTAGCAGACGGTATGATTAAAATTAAAACAAAGTCTCTTATAACAATTTCACTTTGTTTAATTTGTTAAACTGTATAAACAAATATTAACTGTTTTATAAGTTATATGTTATTAATGTTTGATTTTTATGTTTAATTTTAATTTATAATTAATTCAGTTGAATTAGCATATGCAATTAAAAAAAAAAGCAGAAATAAATATACATTAAAAATTTGTATAAGAATATGCTTTACTTTTATAAAAGTATTCAGCAATAATAAAAATACTAGTTTAGAAACTTATTGATGTTAAGGTCTCAACATGGAAAGAATCAATTTGACCTAAAAGAATAATTGTAGCTACGAAATTGCTTTAATAGTCCTTGACTTGGTTAATTATTAAACCTAAAATCCCGTGGTAAACACTTGTGGAGCTTTTCGGTGGTATTTATCTAAAAAGTTTGCAGCTGACCATATGTACTTTTTTATTTCTTACGTTTCTATTTGTATTAAAACTTTTTTTTAAACTAAATTACTTTACAAAGAAACTTAGACACAAAAATAAGTGAAATATTTTTATTCTTAAAAATATATTTAACACAGTACTGATATACACACTCACAGAGAAATACTGGTAAAAATTATAATAAAGAGACTTGAAAATTTTACAAGTAAGAACTTCTTATATTAAAATTTTAACCACAATCACTAGAGACCAAAGAAATTATAAAAACATGTTTTGTTTAATTAGAAACTGATGTAATAAAGAATAGAAACAAAAAATTAAAGATATTTAATTGTTATAAAGTTGTTGAAGTTGTGTCAATGGAAAGATTTTGTTTCTTAATGATAAGTCCCAAAATGGAAATTGTGGCTGAAAAAGTAGTACAGAATTTTTTTTTTCAAGAGTTTATATTTCAACAGCAAGAGTTTTTTTCTAATCATTTTTAATAATTAGCCCGAGCCAAAAAGTTTATTTTTGACACTCGAGACAGTAGCACTCATTAAAAATAATAGTAGGTGGTTGCAATTTCATTACAAATAAAAATAAAATAGAAGTATAAATATAAAACTATAAGTTTTTTAATTAGATCTCGCTTCTAGTTTGTTTTTGAGCTGCATTTTTTGAGCCAAAGTTGGTCGGAGATAAGTTAAAGATTTGCATTTGTTGTAACTTGTTGTAAAATCTGGCATTCTGTAAGCTTTACGGATTCTGTAAAAAATTTGCATCTAGTGACAAATAACATAAGAGCTTAAAAAAGCTAGAATTATTCTGTGTTAAAATTCTAATTACTTTATTTAACACTTAAGCAAATTTTTGAATTTCAAAAAAATATGTGTTAATTGTTTTAATAATTTTAGAAAATAAGTTAATATTCTATCTATTTAGTGCTCAAAATCTTGATATAAAATAAAAACAAAGTAAAAAAGATTTAAAAGCAAAATTCATTGTTTAAGTTAATTTTCAATTTGATTTATTAGGTTTACAGTTATATTAGGTCAACTATTTACATAAAACGCATAACAATATTCTGTAGCTGCTTGCTTGTAACTTATAGTGTGAGGTAGTATTTTTTTGTTGTTTATCAAAAATAAATACCAATATGTTGAACATAAACTAAATTATAACTTTTTATTTAGTACTAAAGTTTTATGTTACAGACTTAAAAATATTTTTACATTTTACTACTATAAACAAGAATTGTAAACAGAAAAAATGCAAGGATTTCTAATCTTTCAATTTAGGTGTTTTTTGAATCTACTAAACAAAAACCAAGTAATAAAACATTAACCTTCCATCAGGCGCGTATATTTGAGAATGCGTCAGATACTCCTTGCTGTTTTCATCAAACTTTGGAAGTTTCAGTATCTCATCGCCTTCGACGTTTCGGATTTTCGGAAAGAAAGTCCTTACTTTCCTCCCATCGACCGGAGGAAGTTTTACAACAGAAGAACTTTTGTTTTCATTCATGTTGTTCTTAGCTTCATACTTTTGGTGCTTTTTCCTGTTTTTCTTGTTTTGCAGCTGTTTCAGCAAAGCTGCCTCTCGGTCTTTGGCTTCTTTTATTGCTTTTTATTTTACAAGCATTGATAAGGATTACTAATTGGTAAAAACTGCTAGTGTAAGGCATTCTCATTATAAATATTTTAAAAACTTGATTAAATTTGTTAATTCTTTTTTGGCTTAAAACAATAAACTAGTAAATAAGCAAAAACAGTAAGCATACTTTTTTTTGTACTTTTTTTTTTATATACTACTTTATTTAGCACTTCTTGAAATAACGATATTTAGTGGTTGTGATATAAATTTTTTTTGTTTTATTTACTTACATCTAATTTGTTCTTCTTCCAACCATTTATCCAGCTTTTCTTTTATTGTTTCGTTAACTTTTTGTTCTTCTTTCAATTTTCTTTGTCTTCTCATCAGAAGGACTTCTTTTCCAGCTTTTAGATTTAATTCTCTAGAAATTAGTTTAATTTTAAAGGTTTTTTATTATAGTTAAACAATTCTAAACTACTATAATTGATTTAATGTAGCAGTTTTTATTGATTAATTTTATGTAATTAATAATGAACTAACTTAATGAAGCATAAAAATGTGAATACACATACTATTTTATGTTTAATTTATTTAAGAGTAAAACGTATTCTCTGAAACTACTCGGTATTAGAGATTATACTTGGTTTTTTATTAAATAAAGTACAAAAAAAAACTATTAAACATACTCTAAATTTTCCTTTTTTTCAGTTTTTCTGTTTTCAATTCTTTTATTGCGACTTTTGCTAAGATCTAAATTGTTCCCAGGGCAGCTTCTATAACCATGATAGTTTTTTCCATAGTCTAATATTTGTTAAACAATCTATAATAGTTCATCAAAATATCATTTATAGTTTTTTTTCATTTAAACACTGTTTTTAAATAACAATTTAGAATATCTTTATTCAATTTTTAATTAATTTTTAAACACAGAATGCTTCAAACAGGTAAGGGTTTTTCAAAGTGTGCCATAAGCAGTAAAGGGCCAAAGGGAGACCATGAGTAGTAAAAGGGTCACGGGAGGGCCATGAGGACATAACTTAAAACTTACACTAGGTATTCGAGAGTTGGCGGTGAAGAGCAAAAAAAAATTTAGGTGCATTTTTGGAATTTTACCGAGAAATCTGGTCGAAGGGGGGAATAGCTTTTTTTATTTCTTATAAAAAAAAGTTTGGGAAACCCTGAATTAGACTAGTGTTTACTTTTTTTCTGAATGGTACCTTATAAGTTTTTGATATATTAATCCTAAAAAGTGTAAATAAGAAGATTTTAAAAAATAAAGACGACGTTTTTATTTAAAAAAAATCTTATTCCAAATTAAGCTATAACTGTTACATCGATACAAAAGCTTGCAAACATTTTCTAAAACATTTACGAAAAGAAAATATTTGTATTTTAAACTCGATTAACTAAGAACTTCGTCTTAACACTTTTCAAGCTAGAAACCTCAACTGTAAAAAAAATTGTCTTGTGTAGAATTATAAGATTCACAAAAAAAGTTGTGAAAAAAACAAAAGTCATATTTGAATTTAGAAGACTTAATACATATATTTATATTTATTTGTAAATAATATAAACTTAGGAACTGTAAAGAAACGTTAAAATTTGAAAAGTTTTTAAAGCTGTAAAAAAATAATCATCTACTCTTATTAACATAATTTTAGTTTTTTTATCTTTATGTACATATTATTTTAAAACTAACTTTTATGAAAGAAAGTTTAATAAATGGAAGTTAAAACTTGATTTAAATGTCTCTAATGAATATATGCACGCAATATATGAGTTTTTTCGTTTTATTAAATAAAATATTTTTAAATTAATGAAGTGCTTTTTAATTTCAAATTTTTTTTTAATCATACTTAAAGACAATAAAAATTTATTAAAATATTTTTTTATAAAAATCCTTAAAGCTGTATTTCCACATTAAAAGTTTCTGAGTATTTTCTAATTATTCTTTTTTTTCAGACAAAGTTCAACTTATAGATAGTGAAATCAAAATGCGTACAACTTATTACAGTAACCTCTCGCTTATTTACGCACATTGTGTCCACAAAAAATATGCGTAAAGATACGAGAGATCGTAAAGATACGAGAGGTGCCAAACATACTTACTATAATGGCTGTTTTTTGACATTGCTTCTAGTTAAAAGCAGACTGGGGATTTTTTCACTTTTAAAAATTTGTTTACTTTATTTATAAGTATGAAAACAAAAGATAAAACTATACATTTATTAAAAAAATAACTTAAATTTATATTAAGTAATAATAAGTAGATTTTATCCTTATTTATATGTGACTTATTTGATGGTTAACACTTATATTCTATTCTATTTAGCAAATTCAATTTATAATTAAGCATTTCTTTACAATTAAGAAATGGTGTGGTGTCTATGTTAAAATTTGTTTCTATAGCATTTTACAAAAATATGTATTTGGTGCTGTAATGGATTTCTTCTTTTGAACAAAAATATATTCAACGCTTGCTGTGCAAAGCAAAAATTTCAGAAGAAGAACTTAAACTAAAAAAACGTCAAATGAAAATTAGTGATATGTTTACTAAAAAAAACAATTGAGATATGTGTTAAATGTAAGCTCTATATTTATTAAGTATCACTGCTACTTTTTGCTAAGAAGTTTCATTACATTTCTTTTTTAGATGTTTATTCATATATAGGGCAAGAAAGCTGTATTATTTGTTTGTGTTTTAAACTCTTATTATTTCATAATACTTTCATTATTTTACACAGTCACATTTCTTTAAGAATTTTAATTTAATCTGTTATTATTAACAAATTTTTCTAATATACTGAGTTATAACTAAATGTTTATCAATTAGTTAAGGAAAATTAGTTAAGTTAACTCAATTAGTTAAGTTTACAAAGTCTAAAGATATAGAGAGGTGTTTTAGCATTTAATTACATATTTAAAATCAAAAATATACAATAAACGTAATTTGTGCAATATTATTTTACTTTTTTGTTTTCGGAATTTTTGAATTTTAAAATGCGTAAATAAACGAGAGTGCATAACGTCACGAGTGCGTAAAGATGCGAGAGGTTACTGTACTTGTTTAGTTTTCTCATAGTTTTTATTGTCTGAATAATTACAATTCAAAACTTTTTGAACCTTTTAAAATTTGAAGAGTTTAGTAACTTAACTGATTTTCAAGTGTGCTATTTTACGACTAACCCAAAAGTTCTTAAAAATAATTGAAGTTACTAAGTATAAAAGCATCTAAAGATTTAATGATTATTCAAATTTATTATATTTCATGGAACTTGAGTTTTGTTATACTTTATTTATAAATTTAATATAAATAATCTTATAATACCTTTTAATATTGATTATAGAAGTACTAATTATTGACATGTACTAGATTAAAAACCCTTTTAAGTAAAATAAATACCATGTACGTACAGTATTACAGATTAGGCTAAAAGTCACATTACTTGATTAACTGATGTAAATTTTTAAGTTTTATACCTTAAAAACAAATAAAAAATATTTTATAATTTATATATACGTCAAATAAACTTCAACAACACATTTAATTCTCGTTACGTAAACATCTAGAATACCGCAAGCTTTTAAATTGTCAATATAAAACAAAAAAAATAATGGTATGATTTTTTTTCCGAAATTTTGCAGTTTAATACTTCAAAAATTATTATCTGTTATTACTATTGTTAATTGATTGACAAAAAAGGTATCAAAAATATTTGGTCCTAGGACTGTTACTTAAAACTTTATAATTGCTTTGATTTAATTTATTGGTTTACTAGTTTAAATAAGTAAGTGCGAAATAATTCACAGACTAAACTTGATAGTATTTTAGAAATTTTAAAAAGTCCACTTCTATAAGTGTCCCATTTATTTGTGTTTTTAATAGATGGATAAACTATTTGACTACTTTAAATGCTAAAATGTTCCATAAAAATCGTTTAACTGAAGAAAAAAAAAATGTTAAAACACTTGTATACTCAAAAACTCTGTTTAAATTAGTGTTAAAACTTATTAACCTTAAACTAATTAACCACTAGGTTTACTCTTCTTTTCGAAGCCTTTGATATTTTGATTAAATTGTATGTTTAGACAAGATATTGTACTTCTTATAATTATAATCCTTTTTCTAAGATCTTTAAAATCAACTTATATACACATACTTTTGAAGCTTTCTTTTTTTATTGAGTTGTATAACATTTAATGTAACTTTAACCCTACTACAGGAGAAAATAAGAAAATTTTATAAAAGTAGGAGTTTAGTTATAAATTCTGAGTTCGAAATAGTTCGAGTTTTGTTATTAATTTTTTTTTAAACCGAAGCACTGTTTTACAAAGTATTGTTGTTTATTTTTTATTAAAAACTTTGTCGTTATGCTTCTATTTTTATCCCATGATGGATTGTTAAATTTAGATAATCTAATGTTTGTTTAATATTGCATAAATACTTTCTAATTGTTTAAAAAATCAGGTTTTTAACGTTTTACAACATGTTTTAACCTTTAGTTTTTTCAGAGCTGGAGTAATTATTATCTTTAAGCACATTCTTTAGGTTTTTTATTCTTTCTATTTTCATTCCTAAAAGTTCTTGTTTCAACAAATCTTGTTGTCGATGAATTTCATTTATTTGAATTCTATTGAAAAATAACTTCATGAACTATGCTAGACATAGAAAGCTAGTTATTTAATTAAAGTTTTGTAATCTAACTTTTTTATTACCATTATTTTTTTTTTTTTATCAGGTTAAATAAATAGTTTTAAATTCTCAAAAAAAAAACACTTTAATTGTAGTTTTATACAAACTACATTCATAAAGGCTTACTACAACTCGGTAAAGTAAAGTTATCATAGTTTTTTAAACATTATATGAATTTATTAGATAGCAGTTGAAATACTAAAAATAACAATATACTTTACAATAAATCAATGTTAATACAGAGTAAGTGCTTAATTTAACATAAATATCCAAAGAATAATTAAATATTAAAATACTCTTTCTTAAAATATAATAAAAATAGAAAGATATGAGAACCTATTTTTAAAAAACAATAATCTTAGTTTTTAATTTTAACAAAAAACACAGTTTAATTTCTTTTTTTAAAGTACTAGTAGGAGTTTTTATAAAATATTATAGTTAAAACGTCTAGTTTTAAAACAAAAATTACAACCATACTAAAAAGTAAAACAAGTTACTAGTATAACTAACTTTGTTTTCAATAAAGATATAAAAACATACATAAACTTTCCTTTTTTATCTGAAGTCATATTCTTATACAGCATTGATTAATACACATAGCTGAAAATTGTAAAGGTTTTCTTATTTAGATGACGCATAATAAAGTATGTTGCTGGTTATAGAAAAGTAAATTTTCATGCTTATTGTTTATAAATCCTATAAGTTATATAAGCTATCTAGAATAGTTCTGAATTTAAGAAAAAATCACTAATGAACTGTTTTTTAGTAGTCATATTGTATATTCAGACTATTCACTGTGCTATAACTGTTTAACTTTAAGACTTTTTTAATGATTAAATAAAAGCGTTTTAGGCATTTTAAACATAAAGTAAAGGTTAAAATCAAATACAAAAATATTAAATTTACAAGTATTTGTACTTATTCACGTTTTTATCAAATTACTAATTATATAAGTTAGTTTTATAACTTTGAAAGATTATTAAAATTTATTCTTTGAATTTTTTATCGAAAATTACTAGACACAAAAAAAAGTCTAAATAAGTATTAAAGTGCAATATATGGTTATGTTATAAAACTTTATAATGGTATAAATAAAGAAAGTTATTTATAATTATTTAAAAGAGTCGTACATACAAAACAGAGTATAATATTTAAACAACTATGCTAAAAAAGAAAAAATAAACTTTGCAAATAATAGTTTTAAAGCAACGTGCACAATAATAATTAAAAAACTAGAGTTTTTCAATAATTTATCTTTAAGTATTCATAAAAAAAAAAAAACTTTATAAAAATGTATAAACCGCGATTTAGATGCTCGAGCTCGGACTAACACAAATGATTAGCTAATCTGTTTAAGAAAAACAAAAGTTTTCATTACCATAGTTTAGCGAATAAAATGTCTAAACACTGTGATATTAATAGTTTGTAAAAACTATCCTTAAAAGTAAAATATTTGTAGCCTCTCAACCATAGAAATTTAGTTTAACTGTAACTATTTTATTATATTTCTAGATAAAAATAATTAGCTTGTATTATTTATTTTAAACGCGATGATACTGGATGTTTTTAAATACCTCGTTCCTTGCTCCAAATCTGATTTACCGTCTTCAATAATTTTTTGCAAGCGTCGTTGAGCTTTGAGGTTGCTTATTCTGGCGAGTTCGGTCTTCCTTACAATGTCCTCTCGTTCGTATCTCCTCATTACTCAAAGGTGTATAAATTATCTAGCAATTATGTTTTACGAAAAGTAATAAAACTTTTTTGATAAGATAGAAAATTAAGAGCATTAAGTTATTTAAAAAAAGTAAATTTAAATAATTGAGTTTTTGTTCATATTTTAAAATAAATTCACTAGATCCTAAAGATAAGTATCTGATGGTAGTTTTAAAATAAGGTTTTAGATATCTCAACAATTTTCTTTAACTTGAATCACACTTTAAACTCATTTAACATTTATTCAAAGTGTGCAGTCAATAAAAAAAAAAAATTTTAAGTATTACTAGTAATCACAAGACTTTTAATTATAAATTTTAGTAGTGCACTAGAAAATGCTTAACAAACTAAAAAATCGTCTAATGCTTTATAGAGCTATAAAAGAGGAAAGCATGCAAAAAAAAATTTCCTGTTAAATAAACTAATAAAAAAAAAGTTTAGTTTTACTATTTGTTTTCAATATAAACCAATTTGTTAAACTACTTAGAGGTCTATTTGATAGTAATTTATAAAAGTTTTAAGTTCATAAAAAGCGTTAGATATACAGTGTTTATATAATTTATAGGAAAAAATAGTTCAGATTTGATAACAACTTCAAACTTTAAATAAACAATTAGGTTTATCATTAAATAAGTTTCTCATACTTTACCATAAAAAATTACTACAACAATATGATAATTAAACAGTTATATATTCTATTTTTATTAATGTAAAACTCTATAATTGTTTTATATATCAAAATTCGTACATAAGTGAACTACTGTAGATATAGTATTTTATTTAGTTTTTGTTATTTTGGTATAAAAGGATGTACTTAAATATTTAACAATTTAACAAGAAAGTTTTATATAATTTTACATTATAACAATTAAAATTTTAGACAATAAACTTTATCTCTATAAAACTTTTTGTTTTCACAATAAGTATTAAGTAATAAAATAGTAAAATATACTTTTAAAGTTTCTTGTTTAGTAATAGTTCATACAAAATTAGTTAAATTATCTGTAGTATTTAAAAAAACACAAAACATTCTAAGCTCTAAAGTAAAATTTTCAGTGTAAATTACGTATACTACAGTAGTATCAATTTCAATATAAAACATCTTAATTAATATTGATGTGAAAGTAATAAAACAGTAATTTAAACGGTTTTATAGACCCTTTTAGATTTAATTTAAACTAAATTACATTTAGAGTAAAGTCGGTAAAAGACTCACAATTCTACTATAAACAAACAAAAATTTTCTCGCTTTTGTAATAAAACTTTCTGCTTTAAAAGTTATTATATTACCTTTAAAAACATTCATTGTTTAAAATACAGTATGCTTTTGTTAGTCTACACAAAATATTTAAATTAGAAAATAAACTAATTTAAAACTTTACTACCAGTACATCTATATAAGTTTAAGTAGAAGTAAATTTAAAAAACGATGTATGAAAATATTTACACAAGGATACATGTTTTACTGCCACAGTCCAAACAAAACATACACTGACGAAAATATAACATCATAAATTTAAGTATGATGTAGAGAAATTTAAATTATGTTATAAATTTTATAAAGTGTGACGTTAGTATAAGTGAAAATTTATGCTTTGTTTACATCTTTTGACCTTCTGATTTATTTACTTGTAGATTGTGTAACAGTAAATAAAATTTTACTGTTTTTAAAGAAAATATCCTTTATATTTTGATTTAGTTGAAATTTTTTTTTTAAATGTATGGTAGTTTGATTTTTTTAATGTAGTAAAACATATATGACCGATTCATTTCTTCTTTGTTTTTATAAAACTTTAAACTTTTATTTAACTATAAATTAGAACAATAATAAAAAACAACCTTTTTAGTGTAATCAAAAAACAAACTCAACTAACTTAAACAAAAACTTTTAAATAAAACCTATAAACAATATTGCTATTATTGATATTTGTATTATGCATTTTACCTAATTTTCTATTTGATTTACGGGTGCTATATTTAAACTTAAAATATATTAACTTTTTACAAATAAAAAAGCATATTTTAACCCAAATAAAAAAATTTGATTTAAACCTGTAAAAAAATCTAAACTATAATGTAATCAATTAAGAATAAATTACAGTATTTATTAAAAGAGTAACAAGTTCATGTACAAAACAAAGTAAATAAAACTCTGAAAAATAGGTAATCAATTATGTTCTAGCATATTAAAAAAACTTAGCTTCTGTTCAAACAGTTTATCTTTATTTACTTTACTAAACAATTACTTAGTTTGTACAGGTTAACTTACAATTAGGTAATTTAAAGATATACATTTATAAAAAATTTTATTCACAAATTTTTTTTTAAAGACTTTGAAAAACATAAAATAAAAACTGCTTCAAAATAACGTTAAAGTCGGTTGTAACCAACTATTTCTTTTTTTTTTTGCTGTGTAAGTGCCAATTACTGGGTTTCGTTCTTGGAACTTTCTACTCAAAGAGCTTTTTAAAGCCGTCATTAGGACCCAAACGCCATCAGGCTACAAATATTAAGGTAATTTATTTAACAATATGCGTTGATTTACTTTAGTAGTTATACATAAAATGTTAATATTTTTTATGGTTATGTACCAGGGGCGTCGCGTGGGGTGTTGCACTGCCGCAACTGCACCACCTTGAAATTTTGTAAGAAAAAAAAAGTATCTGTAACGATTTCGTTATTTTTTAGAACGAAATCTCTTTTAAAACTCCAATTTTGAAAACGACCATTTTGCCCACTTCACTGCCGCAAACTCTTGGCTGACTGCCGCAAATGAACTCAAAAAAGCAAAATTTCTTCAAGAATTACCGCAAAATCAATATCTTGCGGTAAGTAAACTAAGTTAAAAATTCCCTAAAACAGGACATGCTTAAGTATCATCTACAAGCTATTGTAAACATATAATAAAAACAAAGCTAAGCTACTGCAAAGGATTAAACTTGAGTTTATGTACCCACATGATTTTTTTAAATTTAAGAGATCAGTTCTATTAAAACTGGACAATAAAAGAACAAAACTTGTCATAAATTAAATATTTTGAAAAAAGATAAAAACCTTAAATCATCAAAGTCTAAGGAATTTGATTTTTTATTTTAATCTGCATACATAAACTTAACTATAACTGATTATTGTTATCATAAATTTAATAAAATATTTAATTAAATTATATTTAAATGTAAACTTTAAGTTCTAAAAAAAAAAAATAAGAAGTTTATTATAAACTTCTAGTTCACTCTTACAGAAAAATAATCTAGATTTATATTAAATGAAATTTAGTATTATTGAAACAGTCACATACTTAAAAAAAGTAATTAGCCTTAAGTTAGAAACTTTGATTACTTAGAGTAGTTTAACATTTTATGAAAATTTATTCTATTTTATATGACTTTTGGTTTAATTTTTTCATAAACAAAGCAAAAATTTTAGATAAAATTGTTGAAATATGGTTGCCTTTTCCTCATAATCAGGATAACTTAGAAATGTTAAAAACTCAAGATAACCCAAGATAAATTAAAACATACCAAATTATAAAAATATTCAGGCTGACTAAAGCAGTTTTAGTTTTTTACTCTGAAAATAACAAGCTTATTTATAACTAAAAAATAAGTGTTTTACCCCTAAGGCCACATGAAAACTAACTAACCAATTTTTTACTGCTATAATGGTTACATATTTATAAATTATCTTTTAAATTCTTGAAAAGTTTAACAGCCTCACCAACTAAGCTTTAAAAAGTTGAGCTCCTGAGAAAAATACTGTCATCAAAATTAAAAACATATTAAAATTAGATAAAGAAAAGATACCTACAAAAAACATATTAAAAAACTAAACCTCCAACAATCTTAATCTTAATAAAAATCTTAATGTTTGTAAAAAAAATTGTGCAAAATAGTGAGGGTATGAGGGGGGAGGGTGTATAGGCATTTTTTTACATTTTGTTCTTATTTTAACCTTTTCAGAAAGCTAATAGTTACTCTTTAATAAACTTTAAATTTCCAATTAAACTTTTAGTTACAACTGGTCAAAGCCAGAGAGTACAATGATTTATTATACAAGGAGCAAACCAAAACAGCAAAAAAATACAATTTTACTGAAAACCTATATTCTCCATCATTCATAAAGCAATTTTTATCAAACTTTTTCATCCTAAGTTTTATAAAATTTTATACTTTTGTTGAAGAGAAGTTTTAAATTTTTAAGTATCAATATATATTTTTATATATACAAAAAAAATTACTTTTGTTATAACTTTTTTTTTCTCAAGTGTTTTAAACATCTATTTTAGCAAACTGTTTTGTTTTATAAAAGAAACATCTAAAGACTTTGAGGCCAACTTATATAAAATTTCTTTACTAAGTAATGTAAGTTGTTCTCTGAAAAAAAATTAATTTGTATACAACATTTTATTTGTTTGTAGACTTTTTAATTTATTGCCAAGTATAATTAGATTTTTTTTAAATTAAATATTAGTAAAGTAGTTATTAATAGTTTGATGTTTAATTAATCCAATATTTTTTAACTAAAGTTGAGGCTAAAAGAAATATTATTGCATTTGCTGTATTTTATTATTATAATATTAGTCTGTTTAATCTAAATTGTTAGTTAGAGACTTCGTAAAATTTATTTATGAGCTTCCTTATTTTACTTTAGTGTTTTTTACTTAGTATTCGAGCTGTTTTTTTTTCAAACATCAAAAGTTTTAATTAGTTATAAGTTAATACTCGTTTATTGTTTTCAATATTCATCAGTAAATAAGCAATTATTTTCTACTTAGTAAAATCAATTTTACTTTAAATAAACTTGCAGTTTGTACAAAATATTTTTTTTTGTTTGTAGACTTTTTAATTTCCTTGCCAAGTCTAATAAGACATTTATTATTTTGTTAAGTTAACTATTAATAAAATAACCATTCTTAGTATGATGTTTAATTAGATATTTTTAAATAAAGTTGAGGCAAAATGAAGAACTATTAAAGTTGCTGTATTTTTCAATATAATAGAAATTTGTTTTGTCTAAGTTTTTTCTGCTGTTTAATATTTTCTAATTCTTAAAAATTAATACTCATGAGTGAGCTAACATTTTAAAGTCTTTTAAATTACTTAATTTTTTTTTATATTCCTATATTTGCTTTAATTTTTTAAAGTATTTACCTTTTTTTTAAAAGTTATTTTCTTAAATATTTTTTTTTGAAAAAATAAATTTTTATTTTTAAACAAAATTTCCCAAGTTACATTAGCAATTTAATGTAATTGTTATAGAAAAAAGTCTTTATTTAAGATAAAAAAGAGTTTTAAAGTAGGTTTTATTTTTAATTCTGCACCACCTTAAAAAAATACCACGCGACGCCACTGAACCCAAGTAACAAACGAATTAAATTTATATATTACTAATCAATACTTAGTTTTGTATATATACTTTTCTTTACGTAAAAATAAAAGTATTTAGAAGTTTCAAGATAACCATTTTTAAAACTCTCTAAACAGTAGTTCCCTAACAAGTTTAGCAATTAGGAGGACTTTATTAATTATTTAGTAAAATGTTTACGATAACTGAGAAGCTGATTATGCATTTTTTTCTCAAAAATACGATAGTGACCCAGCTTCTAAAAACCCTTTTCTAAACGATTTTATTTAAACATTCGTAAGAATAAAAGACCAAAAAACAGATTTAAACAATAAGAGAGTACAGTTTTAGAAATACCTTAAGAAATTGACATCAGTTAGTTTTTATATTATCCGTAAAACGTAAATAAGATATTTTTTTAACCCAATGTTTTTTTAAGTTTATAACCGTATCATATGTAAAATAACTTTCTCATTTTGAGTTTACTTGAAATATTTGGAAGATATTTTGTAAACTCAGTGTTAGAAGCTCGAATTTCCTTTTCTTATTAATGACAATATTAATAAATTCAAAAATAGTTTATGATATTTTTTCGTTTTAACTTTGAAGTTTATAAAAAAGTTATTTAAAATTACAGTAATATGTTAGATTTTTCTTCTCTTATTTAGTTACCTAAGAAAATTAAAATTTGTATTTCAGTCCAAAATAGATTTAAAAGCAAATTTATTTAGGAAGACGATAAACCTTAAACGAGAGACCTCTTTTGTGAAACTTAGGAGCTTCTTAAATTGAGTAGACCAATAGACATTTTCGTTTTTAGTTATTTATTTTTGTTCAATTGGAACGTTCTCATTCTTATTTTTGCAATAAATTTTCTTAAATTGGTCTTCTACTAGTTGGGGATTGAAATTGGATGCTAGTCATTTAGTTTTAAGTTTTTTCAAACTCTCATAATAATCTTTTTAATTTAGAAAGAAAAGAAGATTATTATGAGAGTTTGAAAAAGCTTAAAACTAAATGTCTAGCATCCAATTTCAATCCCCAACTAGTAGAAGACCAATTTAAGAAAATTTATTGCAAAAATAAGAATGAGAACGTTCCAATTGAACAAAAATAAATAACTAAAAACGAAAATGTCTACTGGTCTACTCAATTTAAGAAGTTCCTAAGTTTCACTAAAGAGGAAACAAAACTTTTCCCTTTAGGTAAAATATCTTTTACAAAACCAGCGAATCTAAGAAAACTTCTTAACAACTATAGTCAGATTGCAAAACAAAAACAAAAAAATGCTAAATTAAGCAAAAAATGTGAAAAATGCGCACTATGTGGAAATCATGGCAAACATAAAAACATGGTATTTGATAAAGAAATTTAAACATTCAGGGTAAAACAATAAAATTGAAACCTAATCTGAACTGCAAGAATTAAGGAATTTACGTAGCTATATGCACAAAATGTAATATCAACTATGTAGGACAAACTAAAAATAGCTTCAGTACAAGATGGACGGCACATAGATCTAGTTGTAATTGATCAAAATCAAATTTTAACCCAAAAGATATAACAGATGAAAATGCTTTATTTAGACACTACTATTTTAAACACAAGAACGATCTACAGAGAGTTGTTTTTGATGACGCGTATGAAGTTGCTTTTTTGGAAGAACCAGATTTTAAGAATCTTGACTATAAAGAATATTTTGGATAAATAAACTCAAATCAAATATTAATTTAGCTAAAACACAATGCAGTGATTTATAGGGGTAGAATAGTTAAAGTATATATTGTTAGATGCATCTTTTTTGTATTTTTTTGTATATATTTGTGTTATTTAGTACAACTTAACATATATTTATATATTATTGTACATATGTAATTTTATAAAACAAAACTCTTTTTAATAATTTAGGAATAAAGTAAATGTGTGTTTTTTTATTTAGTAATTTTTTTATAAAAAGTGCTTTGTTTGCTGTTAATAGATGTCATTTTATCAATTAAATTTTTTTTTTAATATATATTTTGTACTTTAATTTTATTTTTTGTTTTTACAGCCGTATTTTTGCATTGAAAATGTTCTAAATAAAGGACGAAAGCTTTGCAATTAAAGTGTTTTGGTTATTGTTTCATTGGACAACTATTTAATGGCTATTTTATAGCTTTTCTGTTTTATAACTATGATAACAAAAAACTATGTTTTATAAAATCCTATTTAGTAAGCTAATACTTTTTTTCTATTTTTCTTTATTGGACTAATAATTTCTTCTTTGTTATAATTAAATGTATATTACTACTTATTTTCGAAAATTTGAGCATAATATTTTTAAATAGATCTTTATCTTTACTAACTTATTAGACTAATTTTTACTTAAAAAAAAGGAAATACTGAAAATAAAACAACTATTAAATCAATTTTTGTTGGTAAATTATAAAGGTGATATTTTTTTTAAAGATAAAGAACAAAAAGTGAAATGTTTAAAGTCTATCAAACTATGTTTCATTAACTTCATTTATTTACATGTCGTTTAAAAAATGCACAAACATTTTGTTCTTAATTTTGTAGATAATTTAAACTTGAAAGTTAATTACAACAGTCGTTTATTTAAACCAATGGCAATTGTTTAAGAAAAAATTTGTGCTGTTAAAAATTTATAGTAGTGTAAAAATTTTTTTAAATAAACTTTTATTTGTTTATTTAACTTTTTAACTAAGAATACTTGTAATTATACTTTATACTACTAAGCATTAATTTTTATGATATACTTAATTTTAGTATTTTTTTTAATTTTTATATTATATAAAACAAAAAGATTAAGAGTTAATGTTTTTAGGATGTAAATTAAATACGTTTAAGTGTTAAACGTTGAAACTAAGTAAACGATACGATAATTAGTTGTTTTTTTGTATTATAAATTTATTAAATGTTATGTATTTTTAATGAGTAGTAAAATGACTACTTAAAAATTTAAACTTTAACAGAATCATTTAGCTTTTTTAGATTTTTTTTTGTAAAATCACAGTTATTAAAAGCTAATTAACACCTTACTTGAAAAATAAATAAAGACTAGCTTATTTTTCAGAAATTTTGGAACGTTAATAAAAATTAATAAGTACTTAACACTGAAAAAAAAGCAGTTTTGTAGTTGAAGTTTCTTTAGAGTTTCAAACCATTATTTTATAAACTAAGAAAAAGCTAAAGTTTATATTATAACAAACTTTCTATATAATTAAAGATAAAAATTGTTTGTTCTATTCAATCTAACTAAAATTGTAAAATAAAATACTTACTTTTCTTTTAAAATACGTCAAAAAATAATTCATTATTATTTTTTTTGCTTTTTGACTAACTTTCTTTAAAAAATTGTCTTTTTTCGTTTTTAAATTTATATACTCGGTTGTTTTTAATTTTTTTATTGCTATACAACTTTTTAACATACTTTAAATTCAAAAAGAAAATCAAACTTAACTGATTAAATGAAAAGTTATTGTTTGTTAATAACTCATAAAACAAATAGCATGTATAAAGTAACTTACTCATCAAAAATCTAACTAACTAATGTATGATTTTTATTTACAGTATATTGTTAGTTAATTTAAATGCAGATTTGTTTAGCAAAAATTTTCAAAAAAAAGGAGAAAATTATTTTATTAAATTAATTTTAAAAGTTATTATGCAAATCATTATATATGTTGAGCTAGATTATTTTTTTTTTTTAATGAAATTAAAGTTTTAAAGCGTAAAACAATAACCATAATAGTTTTCATACTACAAAAGGACTGTCAAAACTATGGTAAATCGAAAAAAATATAAAACATATGAATAAACCAAAAACTTAAGGTATATGTAAATTCTAAAAAAGATTATATGAATCATAACAATCTTCTTAAAAACTACGAATATTTTACAAGGTAAACAGGTATTTCGAAATAGGTTAAGTAGTGCTCAGATTTTAATCAAAATATAAGGCAAACCTCAGTTTTTTTAAAAACTACTAACAGTAAGTATTAACTATAAAAGCTATTTTTTTAAATACAGTTTTATTTTATATACAAATTTTCACAGCTTTGAAGACTCGTTCAAAACTTTCAACTTTCTTCTTAAAATTTTACCCGTTGGACTTCTAGGTATATTATTAATAAATTTAATGCCGCCTCTCAAACGCTTGTAGCTTGAAACTTGTTCTGCAAAATATAAATTTTAGCTTTAAATTTAATTATGTAGTCGATACTAGTGATGTTAACGGCGTGCACCTTTGCACGCAAGTGTGAATATAAGTTACTTTACTGTGCGCAGAAAAATTAGTACGATGAAATAACTTTAAAAGTACTTTTTTCCGTCTTTTTCTATTATTTGAAATTATCTAGAAAGTAAACTGACAGTTTTCAACACACTATTTATCTATTAAGACACTAAAATCATAAAAAGTATTGTTTTTTTAAACGACTCATATATACTGCAGTCTATTGTAGACAAATTTACAGTTTAGTGTGCACATCTTTTGTATAGGTTGAATAATACTGGTTTAGACAACAGCACTAACTGTTGACGTAGTTGTGGAGTTCCTCCTCAGTAAAACTTTCATCTTTCCGCACAACGTAAGCTCTGGGTAACTCCCCTCTTTTGAAATCTGCAACTCCAACCACTCCGCAATCTGAAACTCGGTTGTGGGAAATAATCAGAGCCTCCAGCTCGGCGGGAGGAACCTGAGTGTTTTATTGCAGCACAATTTAGCTTCAGGTGCTAGAAATAATTTGTGTGGGCATTGAGAATTTTTTTTAAACAATGCTGTAAAAATATTCATACTTAAAAAGTTTATTTAGTTACAAAAAAAATATCATTCTTTGCTGTGAAAAGGTCTTAATTGAAAAAAAGGAAATTTTTTGATTTAATATTGTTAAAATATATGTATTAGTATACTTGAAAATTTATTGTAAAAATTTGTAATTTTGATAGCTTTCAAAAATTATAACGAAATTGCTTTTTAATTTAAACAGTTAAACTTATTATATTACATTATTGTAGTGATAAAGTAATTGAAATATAAAACATAGCACACATAAATGCGGTTTGTTTTTTAGTAATCCGTTTAAGTTAGCACTTAATTTACAGTAAAACTTACCTGAAATCCATTATACTTTATAAGCTCTTTTACTCTATCAACAACAAAAACATGTCCTTCCTCAGTGTAGTAACCAACATCTCCCGTTTTAAACCAGCCTTGTTCGTCAAAAGCTTCTAAATTCTTTTCTGGATTCTCAAAGTAACCTTTCATCACCTTAAATCAGTTGAATATTAAAAAACAGACTTTAGTTTATTTCAGCAATATCGTTTTAATAGATTTATGATTATGTTTTTGATATTCAACCAATATTAAATAAAAATAAAGGTTTTATATACTGTTAAGTAGAACAGTTTTAGTATTTGACTTTAAATTTAAAAAAATATATAAAAAAAACCTGAGGCCCGGTAACACAAATTTCACCTTTTTCATTGTACCGAAGCTCGTTGCCACTTTCCGAGCTAATGATCTATCATGTTTTAGTTTAAGTAATATCACTATAGAACTTTTTATTTCCACACTATTTTTGATTGACTAAATGCTGATACTATAACATTTATAATTCAAAAAGTTTACATTGAGACTAAAATTCACTAAAAATCAATTATCTTTAAAAGTTTTTACTCTTTTTTTAAATCTAACTGTCTATCACAACAATATTTAAATTATGTAATATAAACAAAATAGCTTTAATAGTAAGTAAATATGTAAAAATATGATTTTTTGTAAATAATGTTTAAATTAATTATTTTGTACAAAATAAGATTAAAACAACAAAAAAAACGGTAACTTTTATTTTTGAATTAGGTACGACTGTTCCAACAGATCCTATTGGGCAATTAGTTAGAGTTGAACTTGTTACTAGCCAGCATTCAGAAAGACCGAGAACTATCAAAACAGAGCTTTCTTTTAATGATGTTTAACCGTATTTGTTTTTTAGTTAAAAAAAATAACTAAAAGTTTTAAACTACTTTTGTTAATAGTAATCATGCTGTTTGGTAAGGTTTTTAGTAGACATCTGTATTTAGTATTTACACATTATTGAAATTGTTATATACATTGATAAAAGTATTTAGAAGAATATCCATAAAACAACATCTCAATAGCTCATTGTAGTATTAAAACTTTGAATGATTCATAAAAAATATGACTTTTAAGAACTATTTTAAAATAATAAAATCAATCTTTAATAAATTAACCTTGATGAACCTTAATGTTCAACTTCGTTTCAATTTTCATCTGAACATCTGAAGCTAGAGGGGCGGAAGCGCTAAAAATCTCCCTTAGAGAAGAAAGATCGAATTCATCAACAATTTCATTATTACATAGTTCATTTAACACAAATGGAACAGCTGTAACTGAAGTAACCTGTGCACGTGTTTTAAACAAACATGTGGTTTTAAAAAGGTCAAGAAAACTTATGTAGTGTTCTATTAGTAAATGTATATTTTATTTTTATAACTTTAATATTTTTTTAAGATTTAAATATTTTTAGAAATTTGTTAGTTCTTCTGTCAATCCAAATTTTAGCATAAGAATTTAAACTAAACTGAAGACAAAACATTTCTATCTATGAATAATCAATTTAACTATGAGATGTTGAAAAATTTTATTTGACATTTAACTAGATAGTATGATTTAATCAGCCTTTTGACTTTTATTATATGTTCTTACAAAACTTCTAAGACCGTTTTCAAGCGTAAAAATAGCTTACTGATCTTTCTCTCTCAAAAACTTTAAGGTCTATTTTAAACAAAGTTTTTACTTTTTAATAATAAAACTCAATCAATTTTTGAAGTCTAACTAGAAATAATCTGTTTCAATACAAAAATACTTTAGATTGTCTAACTAAGCAAACAATCGAGTTATTTACCAAAAATGTAATTAACAATAGCAACAAAACTTAAAACCTATAAAGTTTTTTTAAACGATATTGTAAAGATTAGTTTTAAATTTATTTTTTAAAGCTTTACAAAAATACAAAACTTTACTTGTAACTACTGTACTTGTAATTATAAATATATAATATAAATGTATTTGTTTTTCAAACTTAACCTTGAGCTTATAAACAGCTTGGCAAAACTTTCTGATACGAAACCTGTCCATAATAACGAAAGGCTTCTGACCAGCAAACAAGAACATGAAAAGAAACCCATAAGCGTGGAACAGTGGAAGTACATGGCAGTGAACTCCGCTTTTTGTAAGGCCTTTACTAAAATTTTATTAAAATCATTAATAGGTGTAGTGTAAACTTTAAATTTCAAAATATAAACAAATTTAAAGAGTTAAGTGTTAAACAAATAACATATTTAATTTAAGTATTATATTTTTTAATTTATAAAGTATTTTATAAAGTTTTTAAAGAAAATAATAATTCAAACAAAGTTTTTTATCCTTTATGTATTAACTTTTTTAGTTCATAAAACTAAAAAAATAGTCGTCTAAAATTAGCATATCTGTTTTAATATTTTTGTCAATTAAAACTTTTAAACATTCTCTATTAAATTTTATAAAAGGCTTATATAACTACAACATTCGGATGGAAAGGATATTTGTACTCGAATAAATATACTTCTAACTCTTAACTATTAGACCAGGGGTCGGCAGCTTTAGTCAATTGCGGGCCAATTTTCATAGAAAAAAATGCTCGCGGGCCGCACTTATTTTGAAATAGTTGTAATAATTGTTATAAAAATACTGTCTTAAACTATAAAAATAAAAAATAAGTAATAATAAAGCACTAGTAAACAGTATTTATTGAAGTAAAAGCCTAATTCCCAGTCTTTATCTCAGAAACTTTTAATTTTATTGTTTTAAAAAAGTATGTTTTTAGCTAGAAAGAACCTCGCGGGCCGCAGATTTTTGTTAAAAGGGCCGCATTTGACCCGCGGGCCGCAATTTGCCGACCCCTGTACTAGACGAATAAAGATTAAGCCTTGAAAGCCATAGCATTTACTTATGTCTAGTTCGTAGTTACATTTACGTAATTTAGAAATTTGATTTTAAGCATTTGTATAGAATTAAAAAAACTCCAATTGTATCTAAAATAACCAATTTTTCTTGTTAATTCAGAGCACCTGCATTTTTTAGTTTTTTCAAAAGTATAGTTTTTTATGTGTACCAATACAATTTAAGTAAACTTTTAAAAAAACATACTAGTGTATGCTTTAAGGCTTTGCATATCAAAATAAACTATTCTAAATATTTTACATTAGTAAGCTTACATCAACTTACTTTAAAATTGCATTTATGGATATGCAATTTTTATGAGTAAGCATCACGCCTTTTGGGAGGCCTGTTGTACCACTGGAAAATGGAAGAATTGCAATATCTTCCGATGAGTTAGCAAAAACTTTTGAATTAAAATCTAAAACAAATTATGAAAAGTTAAAATGTTGAATTTAAAATTATAAAATGTTAGTTTTGTTTTAGCTAAAGTAAACATTTTAAAAAAGCTTTTGTTTTTCATTTAATGTTTTTTTTTATTTTTTTCAAAAACTCTCTGTTTAACTAACTTTCTTTTTTATTAACAAATTTTTATATGTGATATTTCGTAGCTAAAAAAAATTTGCTCAATGTTTACTAGACTTAATATAAAAATCATTACTTTAAAAAAATCTGTTTTATTATAAGTGTAAAAACAAATTTTGATATTTGAATTAAAAAGTAGAACAGACCATAATTTGTACTTAACAAGGTTTATTGAAATTCATTCTAAAAAGTGAGGAAATGTCCTTAAGAAGTAAGGAAAAACTTATTGAAATAAATATTTAATCATGTTACATATGCGATTAAAAGCTAAATACTGTCAAGTGTTTATATTAGAGTAGCAACTTTTTTTTATTTGAGTAAACAAAACTAAGTTTCAAAATCCAAACATTAGTATAAGTATGTTAAATTTAAAAATAAATATTTAGCTACAGCTAAGAAATATTGGTTTTAAAGTATCATAAACAACCATAAATTTTATATTACATAACTAGATTTTATAAAACACTTTTAGTAAATATATTTCGGTTTGAGGATTAAAAAGCTTAGAAAGAAAATGAATAAATATGTATTTGTAGACCAAATGTTTTTCTCACCTAGAGGATTACTTTTTTCAATCATAGTTTTAATAGTATCATCTGAAAAGCTGTGGAGTTTCTTCAATGAGAAAACCTCCTATAAGTTTTTTATAAATAATAGTGTTAATTATAAGTTTAATCTTCTATAGTAACTTTTGTCTCTACAGAATATAAAAGCTATGTTTAAAAAGAAATTTAACTTTTAAAAAGGAAATTAAATTATAAAAAAGGGAATTAAACTAGAGGTTTTTTTTTAATTTAATAATTACAAGTATTTTTAACAAGAGTAAAAATAACCTTTATGGATTTAATTTTTTCTCTAACTTTTTGCATTTTGTTCATCTGTTTATATTCAGTTATAACATAAGAAGGTCGGCATAACTTAAACTGCTTGACCAACTCCGCTATGGTTAGTCATAAAAAAAATTATAATTTAAAATTAGAAAAATTGAGTTCTAAGTTTGGTGTACGTTTATTAAGGAACACTTACATTCAGTGTAATTCGGATTACAGGGTGACATGATTGCATTGCAAGCATTTATTGCAAACAGTATAACGGGATAGTAAATTGAATTTCCAACGCAGACGGCTACTACTTCTTGTTTTCTTAGACCTTTGTTTGCTAATGCACTTGCTAACTGTTTAATTTTTTCAACGACATCTGCACATGTGAACACTGTATCAGTTTTGTTTTCTACCTGTAAAGTTTTTGTATGTTTACAAACGTGTATAAAAACTAGTCAAACATAAGTAATCTAACAATAGATACATTCGATTATTAGTTTTACTGAAACGTTATTTCCATACCTATAAAGTTTTTTAAGAAGTTTAAACCGATATCTTTAATACAAAGGATTTATTTTATGAATGATAATTTAGATTAAGTTAAACAAAAAACTTGAACAGTTAGTAAAACTTCATCATAGTTTTATTTACTTGTTCAGTAAACAAACGAAATATTTTACCTAGGACTTAAGTTTTTGTTTACTCTTTCGTATGTTCAAACAGAATTCTAAACTTCCTAGCTTGTTGTTAATAGTATTGTTAACTACGTAAAAGCTGTATTTTTAAGTTATGTGATGTGAAAAAAAAGGAAAAAAAAATACTATACCGTACAAATATCTAGTACTAATGCTAACTTACGAATGCAATAGAATTTCCTCCTTTTTTGTACAGTTCTAAAAAGTAGTTTGAGGTAGACATACTTGGTATAGTAACATCTGTAAACTTGCTTTTTAATACCATTGTGGAGTTTTTATTTTAATTAGTTATACAAATACTACTGAAAATAATTTACTTGTTAGAAAGTTGATTCTTATATAAACTTTGTTTTTTATTTTAGTATATACTGTACTACTTGTAAATTTTTTAAGTGAAATAATTTTATAAACTGTCTCACAGTTCTTAGTATAACTTATAGCTTTTGAAAATATTTTCTGATAATAATTATATTTCGTAAGTTATTAAATTGTCAGTGGACCTTTTATGGATGCACTACTATTCAAATTCGAAAAAATCAACTTCTTTTCAAACTTTTTTAAAGGGCCACCACTAAAAAAGTGACGTATATTTGGATAAAAATTAAGAAAACAACTTAGGTCCTACAAACCACCATTTTTTTGTGCAAATTTTGAGAATTTTTTGAGATATGGCTAAAATTAGTTTTAAAACATAGTTTTTTTTAGAACTTTCTTTAAATAATTGTTTCTTTATCATTGTAGATTTAATCAGTCCTACAACCGTTTTTTTCATGTTTAGTTGTGGCCCTTAAAACACATTTTTTTTAATATTTGAATTGTCATGAAACCACTTTTGATACTGTTTTATTAGCATATTTAACAGTTGAAACAATTATTCTTGTTTAAAAACAAAGACAATTTTTTGAAACATTTAACTTATTTTAATTAAATTTTTTATACTTAAACTTTTTATTGGCACGTTAAGATATTTTCAACAGTTAAAATAAACTGTCTTAGAGATACATTAAACTTTTCTTCTACTCATTTTTGAAAAATAATGTTTTATGTATAATTTTTAGTTAAGACATGTTTAAAAAACACTTGAAATTTCTTTTGCACAATATACAATAACTTTAACATCTAAATCAATAACAGATTAAAAAATTCCTAGTTAGTTTGATTTCGTTAAAAATTAATTTATCTAAAACAATTTTTTTCCGATTCATTTCACAAAAATTTTTATTTGAGCTTAACATACTTCAAAGCAAAAACGTGTTTGTACTTAAAGTACTTTGTATTTTGTTTGAATATATATATATACGTTTTTTTTATTAAAGCTGTACTTTTTGTTATACTGACTTGTGTGGAAAAATTGTAGAAGTAGTGTTGAGTACACACTTACAGCACTTCTTAATATTTAAAGTTGTAAACACAAATAAGTTAAGCTAATCAATTTTTTTTGTCAAAACTTATGAAATACTAAATTAATGTATAAAAATTTTATTTTTGTACGAACTTTTCTTTGTACAATTTAAAACGTATTAAATGTAAAGAAATACTACTATATTTCTCACTTAAAAAATTTATATGCTAAAAAACTAAAATAATGTTACAACTATGATTCAGAAAATTGCATAATTAAAAACTAAAACGATATTCATTGCATATCACAAAATAATAAATCAATTTTAAAAATTCTATAAAATTACGGCAGGGATATTCGAAAATCTACAAAAAGTTTACAGATGGTATTACGATTCAAAAGTAGCAAAAGGTTGAAGTATAAATTTTAACATAATTGTTATGATTTAAAAATATGTTTTAACATAAATGCATAGTATTTCGTAACATCAAAATAAAAATTAGTAATATAATACTAATTTTAATTACTAATATAATAATTAGTAATGATATAAATTATATTACACAACAAATAACAAACATTAAGAAAATTTACTAGGAATTAAAAAAAAACTAAAATTAAATATTTTCAAAGTCTTACAAAAAAGTTGAAAACTTATAAAACAGCTCTGAAGGAACTAGATAAAACACATAACTAAGTATTTTTTATGGCTGTAATTTTGAAAATGGACATGTAAAATTTTCATGGATTGGAATGGTATCCTCACAGTTTTGATTTATTTGCAAGAACCTTCAACTCTCTCCTTAGTATCTTTCCAATTGGGTTTCTTGGAATTTTATCAACAAACTTAATTCCTCCCCGTAAACGCTTGTAACTTATTACTCTTTCTGTTAGGAAACATTATTATCACTTTATTTTTGATTTATTATTTAACATGAGGCCAAGTAAAATTCATTTTGATGAATATAAGTCAAATTGTAAATTTCAATTATTTTAAAAGGAAAACAAAAGTTTTTTTTAAGAAGCTTATAAAGTTTCTATATAGTTAATAAAAGTGTATAGTTTATATAACACGCGCTCATATCAACAAAAAGTGGAATAACAAATAAAACTAACTAGCTTGTTTAGGAATATTGAAGATTACAACTTGAAAGTTTGAATAACAAATTTTAGCAAAAAAAATTATTTCAGTAAGCAAACACAATTATTCAAATGCTAACTTATTTCTAAATCAAAAAAATTAATAATATTCCTATTTCAAAACCCATAACATGTATACCAGCGTACTTGAAATTGATCAAAGTTTAAACTAATAAACTTTTCTTACCATTGACGTAGCTGTGAAGCTCCTCCTCAGTCAAACTTTCATCTCTCCTCACCACATAAGCTCTGGGTAATTCCCCACAGTTGAAATCAGAAACTCCAACCACTCCGCAGTCGGAAACCCCCTCATGTGCAACTATAACGCCTTCCAACTCTGCCGGTGGAACCTGCAATTATGTCAATAGTGTAAAAGCTCGATAAATTTTATAATGTAAACAGTTACATGACAATTAAAATTCCGACAATTAAAATTGTAAAAAAAAAATAGTTAAATGGCAATATCTCAAAAAGTAATATATATTTAAAAAAAAACGAAAAACAAAAACGGGGGCACATCTAGTTAATAAGATTAAAATAGTAAAAAATAATTGCAAGCAAAAATAGATTTTAAAAGACAGTTTTTAAAGTTACTAAAAATTTATGTTTTAAAGCTTATTTTACTCATATCTCAAAAATTACTTTTAAATCATCAAACAAAGTCCTTTTAGCAGTTTATAAATTTGCAACCTTTTTTTTTATCTAAAACTTTTTGAGATATGGCATCTTAATTTTTTTTAAAGAATTTGAGTTAAAAAATTATGAACTGGCCGACTTTGAACAGTCGTGCACCCAACTCAAACGTACCTGAAACCCTTTGTACTTTATGAGTTCTTTTAGCCTGTCAACAAGGAATATGAAGCCTTCTTCGGTGTAGTAACCGATGTCTCCTGTTCTGAACCATCCTTGCTCGTCAAACGCTTCCAAGTCCTTTTCCGGGTTTTCAAAGTAGCCTTTCATCACCTGTCGTATTTGAGTTTAAATAACAAATTAAATAAAAGTAGTATAATACTAACAGTTTAAATTTACTTGTTTTGATTCATATATTGTTTTACATGTTATTTGGCTCAAAAATAAAAATATCTTAAAAAGAATTACGAAAAAAAAATTATTTCACCGGTTTAAAATACTTAACTTTTAATATATTTACATACTTTAAATTATTTTGGTAAACCAAATTTAGTAATATTTAAGTACTGTACATCTTACGTTTTAACTAAAGTATATGCAAAATTGTTATTAAAAAATTTTAGAATGAAAACAAATAGTATATAAAAACCTGCGGACCAGTAACGCAAATTTCTCCACTTTTATTAGAGCCAAGCTCCTTGTTTGTTTTTGGGTCGACGACCTTTTAAAAACAACATAAAAAAAGTTTATAAGTTTAAATCTCTTGTAAATGTTTATTACAACAATAGTTAAATATTAACTTATAAGTGGAGATAACATGTTGATGATATTTACTTAACCTCACTTGTGCAACAAAATTTATTATCTTTTTTGTTTAATGATCATTATTTTACCTAATGGATTTCTTATAATTTGTTTATAAAAACCTAAAACCTCTTTTTTTAATATTTCGAAACACCTTGTATCAAAAAGGAATTATTTGATAAACCACTTTTTAAAAATAAGAACTTTAATCTTTTTAAGTTTTACTACTAATAAACATATTAAATTTTATAAAAAATTAAAGAATTTCATCCTTTTTACATTTTTTAACCTCCTATTGAAATATAAAACATTTTAAACCTTTAGTTTTCTAGATAAAAAAAGCAATCAATGGTTACGGAAATGAATTTAAAAAAATTAACTAAAAAATATAGAAAACTATAACTACCTTTTATAATTTCGTAAATAAAAATACAGTGCTAAATCTATTGAAGTCTTAAAACAAAAAATAAATCTTTTTTAAATGTATAGAGAAAACATAAAGGTAAAACAAAATTTTTAAGTAGTTTTACCTATTATTTTGCAAGAAATAAAATACTTTATTGAATAGTATTCTACAATTTTTTTGAAAAATTAAGAGTAATATTTTGTACCCCCTCTTATAAGGTCAGTGGTTGTAATTAATAATTTGGTTTTAAAATTTTCAACTTGCAATATATTTTTTACCAAAAGTAGAAGATAAATTGTTAAAATAGATATAAATTTTTTAAACCAAAAATTTCTAGGTTTGTTCTATAAATGTCAGCAAAAATTAATTTTGTGAGCAAGTTTTCATTGATGATTTTCTTAATTTTCAAATGCAAAATAATAATAAAACAACATTTCAATAAATACTGAAAAGCAAGCAGTGTTTTGAGAACTTTATTTTTAAGAAGCTTGAAATTAAAACGATTCAAAACTTTTAATTTCGTGTGGGGCATTAGCAATCCAACGGATCCAATCGGACATCCCGGGATTTTTGAAGTTGCTATGACTGTACATTCTGTCAATCCCCAACCTTTATATAGATTAAAATAATGTTGAGATTTTTATTTTAATGAGTTGCATAATCTAAATTTGTTAATAAATAATGTTTCACTTTTTGTATTTATTGATTAAAGCTGTTGTTAGTGTTCTCTTCCTTAAGTTTAACTATTTTTTATTAGCAAAAAAAAGTTAAGTTTTTTATCGTCTGCTATTTAAATAATAATGGTGATAATTATTGTTATTATCATAACCTATCGAAAAATCTTTATGAAAAAAATGAAGTATGAAAATTTTAAAATAACCCAAAAATCTGTAAGCATATACGAAAAAGGTTTTTAAGAAATACAAATAGTCATCGTTGTACAACAAAAATTATTTAACGTGAGTTATGATAAATTTTACTCTACATTATTAGAACCTTTTGTATAAGTTTAATTTACAAAAGGATTAAAATTTCATTCGATTTGTTTTGCTCGCTAATTTAGACAAAAAAAACCTTGCGCAACTTGTACGTTCATTTTGTCTTGGGTATTCTTTTGAACTTCAGGAGACAGGGCTGCAGCCCCGCTACTAACAAACTTCAAGGAAGAAAGATCATATTCGTTCACTAGGGTGCTCTTGCTCAACGCAGTTAAAACGGATGGTACCCCACCTAGTGAGGTAATCTGGAAAAAATGAAAAAAATGTTTTAAAAGAGGTAATATTAGTATATTACATCTATAACTTAATTTATAGAAAAATCTTTTCAATGTATTCTATAGTGTAGTAGTGTACTTAAAAACAAATGAATATAGTTTATCTTACCTTGTACTTTTCAACGGCGAGACAAAACTCCCTAATACGAAACCTATCCATGATGACGAAGGGCATCTCACCGATGAGCAGGAACATGTAGAGGAGGCCGTAAGCATGGAAGAGGGGCAACACGTGGCAGTGCACTCCCGTTTCCGGTGGTCCTATTCTGAACAGTTTTTGAATAATTTGTTAAAATAAATTAATAATCATGTTTTAAAGATAAAACAAAAAAAAGTATCAACAGTTCAAGATTAATAAGTTAGCTAAGACAAAAACTTTATTTAAAATCAACTATAATAAAGATTTTCTAAGTTCATAAGTATGTACTGTTTTTGTGATCTTCAAAAATTTATCATGTTTTTATTTTATCATTATTATTTATTTCTGAATTGTTTTATAATGTTATTAGCTACTCTAACATGACTTAAACTAAAAAAAAAAACTGAGCAATATAAGGTTAGAATAAAAGTTCAAGCTATTTTGAATTATAAACTGAAAAATGTACCTTAGTTTTATAACCCTTAAAAAACTGTAAAAATATATTTTGTTATGCATTTCGTTAAACAAGCATATATAAAAAAAAACTTTACTTTTTTTTGTTTTTATTCATATTAAATCAAAGCTATAGACTAAAAACAGGTTGAATACTTAAATATTATCTATATATTTTATTCTTTCAAGACTTTATTATGCAAACTAAGTTTCGGTCAAAGACCTCGTCAGTGCTTATATAAGTAAACTTATTCAAATAGAATACATATTACCTATGATAAATTGAACTTATAATTCAAGAATCTTATTTACAAAATATATTTATTTACTTAACTACTAAATTATATTTCTTTATTTATTAGCTTTGATTAAAAAATTCAAATCTAGTATAACGCAATAGAATTTTTTTAATGTATAGTTTGAATAAAGATGTTAAATTGTAAAAAACAGTAAAATTTTCTGACAATGTAAATAAGTATTTATGAAATACTATCATATAAGAAAGTATGTTGGATTTTTATGCTAAATAAATTAGATATAATAAATACTTTGAGTAGTTTTTAATACTTACTTATTAAGCTTAAAACAAAAAATAATAATAATTAGAACTTTTTGCTAACTTCTTATCTTCAAATTTATATCTAAAAAAGTGAAAAACAAAAAAAAAAAACGGCAAACAAACGAAATTAATATTATAAGATTTCACAGTAATAATTTTTGATAAATTTTTATTCTTTTAGTCTTAAGTTTCACAAATAGTTAGTTAGTTTTATCTGCAAAATTAAAAAATATTTTATTTTTTAAAAGCTAAAAAAATACATATTCTTGATTTTACTTATAAACTGATGAAGAAATTAATAACAAATAAAAAACTGATAAGAAAATTTAGCATATATTTAGTCTAGGTTTAGTTTATTTAAAACTAAAATTAGTTAAAAAACCATTGATAAAAAAAACTAACTCAATTCTTAAAACAAAAACACTTAAAAAGAGATCTTTCAATTGTTTATAAGTTTTCAATTTGATATTTAAACAAATTATATTTTTATTGTACAATTTATCACACGCTGTCACATTCTTCTTTTAAAAAGGCATAGTACCTGCATAGTGTTCATCCTAATCATTTGTACAAATTTATTTATAAAAAAATTGTTTCTGCTTAAAAACTACTAAATTGAAAACAGATAATAAATTTTTACAAAAATTAATAAATGTAAGTTTTTGGGAAAATCAAATTATAATGATCGATACAAGCAACAATGTGCACTATATTTATTTAAAAAATCAGCGTACGTTTAAAAAATTCTATCAATTATACTACAAGTATACTTACTGGCACATGGCATTCAAAGTAACACAATTCTTATGAGTTAGCATAACTCCTTTTGTAAGTCCTGTTGTACCACTTGAATATGGTAACATTGCAACATCTTCTTCTGGATTAACTTGAATGTCTTTATTATAGTCTGTATAAATTTAATACTTCTAGTCATACATATATCTTGACCTCTTAAAAATAAAATATTGTTTCATATAAGCTAATTGAAAAATGATTGCTTATTATTACACAACTATAGTTCTACAACTTTCATTAGTTTGAATTGTGTATACAATTTCAATGAAATATAAAAAAAAACTTATACAGTTTCTAATAAAACCATAAGTGTTCGTTATTATTTATTAAGGTGCAAACGAATAGTCAACAAATGAAAATCACAAAAAATCTCAAATAAAATAAATAACATAAAACTTTATAAAGAAACAGAAAGAATTCTTTATCAAATATTCACGTATTGATAATTTATTTATTGCATTCAAAGTAGCTGTACTTAAAGTTTTAGTATACTAAGAAAATATACTTGAGTTTTTAATTACGAATTGAAGCTATTTTTGTTAATATTAACTAATCAAGGTTATATAAATAAAAAATTGATTATGCCTTTTATCATTTAGTTAAGCCATTTTGTTATATTCTGAGATTCATTGTGTTTTCTGTTTGTTGTTGGTTATATTTTAGACTTAAATTTAAAACTATAATTGTTTTTAATTTTATTAGAATCTATGAAAAAGAATATTTGTCATTGCAACAGTATACACACAGATAAAAATTTAGATTTATATTTGTGTTATTTTCAAAAAACGTTGTTTGATTTAAATCAATTACAAAAAAAACTTACTAAATGCTTATTTTTTATATCATTTAGTTTTACTATATTTCTAAAACTTTTAAACTACTGGAAGTTTAGATGTTTTTAAAACTTTATACTTTTTAACACACAGTTCTTTACTCAAAATCGAAACTTAAACAAAAAAGAAATACATAAATTTTATGAACCTTCGCCATTGTCATTTTTGATCATATCTACAACTGTTGTTTTAGAAAACCTATGCTTTTTCTTCAAAGTAAAAACTTCCTATAAAAATAAAATACTTAATACGTTCAAGTAAGTATATTTAACTAAGCAAAATGAGTGTTATAAATACATACTTTAACTGATTTCACTTGGCCTGCAACTTTTTGAATTTTGTCCATTTGGTTGAAGTCAGTGATTATATATGAAGGTCGGCACAATTTGAATTGTTTAACAAGTTCTGCTTTAAATAAAAATAGTATATTTTAAATCAGTGTAGGTAAAAATTAATCTACATAGACTAAATATAGATAATCAACTAAAAATTTTTTTAAAGGAAAGTTTGAAGATATGCAACAATACAAATAGAACAAGCCAAGAAAAACATAAAGTTTATATTAAAAGAATTCAAAAACTTACGTTTTTTGGTAGTTTAATATATAGATTTAATTAGTAATGTGTTAAGCTTGTAGGATTTTAAAGTTTAAAGTCAATGTTTCTAAGAATTAACTTTTAAGTTCAAAAAGTTTTGATTAAGCTGATATATTATATAAATAGATATTAATTTTGTTTGATATTATAACAAAAAACACTTACATTCGGTGTAATTTGGATTACAGGGTGACATAATTGCATTGCAAGCATTTACAGCTAAAATTATAACTGGATAGTAAACTGAATTTCCAATGCAGACTGCTACTACTTCTTGTTTTTTTAGACCACTTTTGGTTAATGCGCTTGCTAGCTGTTTAATTTTTTCAATTACTTCTGCACATGTAAACTTTGTGTTTGAAGCAGCTTCTACCTACAAAAACAAATATTTTTAATATTTTTAAAAAGCTTCAAAACCAAAAATACTAATTTTTTTAATTAATCTTTGAAAATAAATGCCAACTGTTTTTATAATTTGTGTAATATTTTATCCTCTAAAAAAAAATTGATGAAAAAAAACAATTGAAAACTTTTATTAAATACTTTAATTTAAAGTAAGAACAAAAATTATTTTTTTAATTTTTATAGAAGCTGTTTAGTATAAAATGATAAAATTTTTAAGTGTTTTACGTGAATTTAAAAGAACTTAATGACTCACATATGCTATTGAGCCTTCATCTTTCTTAAGCATCTCTATCATGTAATTTGAAAATGAAATATTTGGTATTTCATTCTCTGGTAAAACACTTTCTAAAACCATGTCTTATTTATAATACTTATTTACTTTGTGTAAAATGAAGGCTAGTAAACGAAAAACTCTATGAAATATGTATTAATAAGCAGTACAGTTTATTGTATCAGAAAATTAATAATTTAAATTAAAAATGGAAGCCTAGATCATACCTATTTAGAAAAAACAAGTAGCTATATTTAAAAAAAAGTTGTTTATTTATTACTTAAATTTAAAACTATCTTTCAACTTAAAAAACAGAAAAAAAAAGTTTAAACAAAAAAAGCAAGCACAGTAATCTTCCTCTTGATAAGGCTCTTTTTAAAATTTTTTACTGTTGAGTACCACTTTAGAGCCAAAAACTATGTGTTCAAAACAAAATTTTTCAAGACATTACTTTAAGGAAAGCATTTTTTGTTAAGTATGTGATTTTTAGCTGTTTTCAAAAAGCATACTCAAGAGAATAGTGCATACAAAGAATTAATTAGAAAAAAGAAATTGTAAATCAACCTAGTTAACAAAAAACTTTTGAAGGTTAATACAGTGGTTTGGTCATATTTTAAAACAAAAATTAAAAAATCTAGAAAATCAAAACAAAGAACAACCTATAGAAATGGTTTTAAAAGGAAATAGTAAATTCTTTTAATAAAAATAAGCTGAAGTGTTGTCAGCATAAATGTCTAGTGTTAAAGAGAAAACAAAATTAAAAGACACACTTTTAAGAGTAAACAGTTTCCTAAAACGTTTCCTAAAAAGTTGACCTTAATATCAAACAAACCTTTTCAAAAAATAGATAAAAAGGTATTGTCTGATTTTGAGACATTTATAATTATAATAAAATAATAAATAATCTTTTCAAAATTTTTACAGTTTTTAAAATAGAGTATATTCACAGAACTTTATGTTTTTAAACTGATTTGCTTGGATTCAAACTGATTTATAATGATATTTTCCTTAGTCTTTGTTGACCAAGTCACAGTTTACCTTAGAACCAGAATAAACAGCAAAACTTATTATAATAGTTGTAACTGCATTGTATATCAGTAATAGATTTTTTTTACACTTTAGTAGTTTTTTAGTTAGTTTTAATTACAAATTGTTCAGTTAACTATGATTCCGGAAAAATATCACAAAATTTTATATTTTGGAACTTGATTCATCATGAAACCAAGCGTAAAAAAATAATGCTCTTTTTTCAGAGTGTTGTGTTGCAAAATACAAATGCTTATTTAAAAGGAAAACAACTTAAAAATCTATTTTTAATTATTACAAATTGATTTAAAAAGTTATTTTAGAAATTCATAAGTTTTCTAGCATTTGTACTGAAATTTTACAATTAATGCCTTGATTTTGGTAAAATTTAGCTTACTAAACCCAAATGCTTATTTAGAAAGAAAATAAAAATTTTGTAATGATTTTAAAAAACAAGCTGATCCTTAATTTCTTTAAGAAACCAAAAGAAATTATAACCATTTGTACTGACAAATAATGAAATTCTACCAATATTGCTTTAATTTTATAAAAATAAGACTCAAAAATTAAATTTTTATTAAGAAAGAAACCCACAGTCTACTCAAAAAAATAATTCGAAAAAAAAACTTGTAATAGTTCACAAACATCTTACCAATATTTACAAATGATTTAGCAAGACACAGATGACCATCATAATATAATATTTTCAATATTTTCATAATTGTAATATATTATTTAATTTTATAAATATATTCTAAGTAGTTTTTAGAAAGTACCAAACTTTAAAAAAAAAATAACTAATAAGTCTCTAACTCTAGTTAAGCTCAATTTGGATTCAACTGTGAAAATAAGTTCATTATTCTGCTTTTTTTTTTTGTTAAATAAAAGTGATATGTTGTAAAAAACTTTTTAAAAGAAGTTTTTAAACCTTATTCATTATAAAATTGAAGTTTTTCAAACTATCTATCAGCATTTTTATGTTCTATTAACTAAGTTACTGCATTCACAACATATGACAATGTTTCTCATGGTTTTAAAATTCAGGACTAAGGGTACTATTTTATCTTATATATAAATTTTGTCGTGTAATAGTAGACAAGTAGATACAGTTATATTATTGTAGACGAAACATTTTTGATTCTTAAAATTTATATCAATGTTTTAGTGTACCTAAGAAGGAGTGTTTACCTTTTTTAACTCAAGTTCATTACTTGGTAAATTTATATTGAAAAAAACTTTAACTAACTTTAACAGCTCAAAACAGTGTTTACAAGCAAATGGTGTGTAGTTTGATGACCAAAAGGTCATAGTCAGCTCATAGTTGTAATCTTTCACTTTTTTTAATGGTTTCTTATATTATGTAAAAACTTGCTTGAACATGCTGCATAAATGTTTTGAATCAGGGAAACAACCTAATACTTTTTTTTTATATCTAATCTAAAACTTCCATTAGGCAGAAAATTGTAAACTGTTAGTTTATACAACAAAAATAGTACAGTAACGAAGAAAAGTCTTTAATTATGGGAGTTTAGGCATGTATGGTGCAAATGTTTTGACAAACTAAACTTACTGGGATCAACCAAGTGCACAAAGTAATTTAAATATGAGGCTTACTTGATTGTTACTTCCTTGTTACTTGATTGTTATTTGTTTAGTTTAGTTTATTGAACAAAAAAAAAGTTTGCTCAAAAATTTTTTGGTTCAATGACCTGGATAGCAAAAAGACCTCTCGGTCATCAAGTTGCATACACAAACTTAATCAAAATTATAGTGAGCTAAAAATGAAAAAGAAGAAAAATTTAAACTCTAAAACGAAAAGCTCTATCAAAAATGGGACTATTAAACTTAACAACATTAAAAATTTTTCTTAAAAAAATAAATAAATATCAAATTATTTGTAAAATCATATTTATTAAACGAAATCTATAAACCGTAAAGACAACTATTTAAGTATTTCAAACAATTAGAAATGTTAGAGATCAAAAAAAGTTGGACTGCAAAAAGTAAGAATTCGTACTCGATGGGTAATGACTAATGCTTAATGAAAAATTTTGTTTACATATGACTCTGAAACAGGGTTGCAAGATTTCAACTAGCTAAAAGCTATACGAATTAAATTAGAAGCAAAAATATTAAACATATGCGAATTCGGAAACTATTCTAAAATTGCTAAAAGTTATCAAATAAACATTATTAATGCCAAAAGTTATGAAACACTAACTACTGAGAGACTTGCAATTACAAAAGGTTAAAACTAAAAAATCTAAACCATTAGTAAGTGCAAACTAGTTAAAAGACTGGACTAGGTGTTTGAATATTATCGTAAAAACTTCTTTATAAAGATTTTGAACTGCAGGTGGTTTCATATTACTACATAACAGCTAAAATAATGCATGTTTATTAGGGTGCTCTTAAAAATGGCGACCTTTGAGTTTTCAGATAACTGTTTCTAACATTTGACAAATACAAAAAGAATGCCACTAGAAAGTTTGGGAAGATTTGTTGACAATTTCATGCTAGCACTTTTCGGTTTTCCGAAAACCACTCAATGTAAACTGTATTATACCAAAAAAATGTGACCTTGGAGTTATTGGAATTGTGTGCTATTATCACAAAATGACATTGTACACAGTTTTAGATGATTTAATGAAAGGTCCATAGAGGCAATTCTTTATATTTTGAAAAATAAATTTTAAGAAAACTTACAAAAATAGATAAAAATACATATATCAAAAATGCCTCTATGAAACTTTTCTTAAATACGATAATTATACTAAAACAGCAGTAAAATACTTTTACACTTTTGTAATTTTTTGTTTTCAAAGGAAATTAACATGTTGTACAATTGAAACGTTTTTTATTTGTTAATTTTGCATATTATTTTAACGATATAGTCAACTTTATAGGTATATATAAATGTTAACAATTGTAAAAAATTAATTTGATATTAGATATTTATCTTTTTTTTAATTACATTAAGTTAAACGCCCGAGAGTGATTTTATAGGCAAGTTTTTTTACTCCACCTTTATTTAGTTTATGAAACAAGTTAAAGCTTTTTTTTTTTTGCTATTAATGATTTTATTTTTCTTTTGATAAAAATTCATAGTTCTTAGTTTTTTAAATATACTTTATGGGGACCCAAATATTTAAAATAAAAAAATCATATGTAGCTCGTGATGTCTTTCAGTACATTAGGATTTTTTACTATGCTTTTGAGAGTCGATTTCTAAATTGTGTTCAATAAAATATTAATTAGAACAAACATTATTTTTTTTTGTAAATTTTGATTTAAACGATTATTTTGCAATTAAAAATAAATGTATGGAACATCGTATAGTTAAAATACTTACATGAGCACTTAATGTTTTTTCAACAACTATTCAAAAATATCAAAAATTTAAGTTACACAGCGACCAAAAGTTATTGACCTGATGTATAGAAAGACTACATCAAATGTTAAAAAAATGACTTTTAATGTTTAAAACTTAAATTAAATTAATAAATAACTAACATAAAATAACTTATCATAAAAAAATTAGTGTGTTTAAATGTAAAAAAAAAGAATAATAAACTCAGGTTTAGAACTTAAAACAAAATAATTAAATTAAAATTAAATAAGTAAAGCTGTAAAAGTTTAAACGTTTGTGCTTCTAAGAAATAAAAAAGTGTTACTTTTTAGAATTAGTATTCTACTTTTTTTAGCATAACTTTTTAATATTTTACAAATAACTGTATAAGAATTTTTTTGTATACTAAGCTGTTCTCTTAACTCTTATACTTTTAAATAAAGAAAAATTCTAACTTATTCGACTAAAAACACATACATAACTAATACACAGTATTAATAGCAATTGTTCTTGTCAAGCATAAAAACTATGATTTTCAGCATACTTTTTACCAATAAGTTAATTTTATTATAGTACTCGATTTATGTTGGGTTTTTCGGTTACATTTGGCAACATAAGACATAAATAAAAGCTATAATGGTCATTATAAAAAAAATCTAGTTTATAATTGATAAAACCATAAGAAAAATATAAGCAATAGTATATTTGTTAAAGTAATATCTATGAATATTAGCCACAATTATAATAATTATCAAGAGTTAAAAATTTTGAATGAAAGTTTTGATGCAGGTTAATCTGGTACGAAAAAAAGTAACATGTTATACAAATTTAGGATTCGTTCTTTTTATTTGAAACAGTTTAAACTATAAGTTTAAGACGCTATTTAACTTAAAAGTTTTAAAACAAATTTTTTGTCCATTTTATTAACTTTTTCTGTGTAACAAATAGTTAAAAAAAAAAAATTAGTGTAATTTTTTATACCGCAAATCAGTTTTTATTTTATAAATTTACTCATAAAGTTTAATCAAATGCATTAATATTGCATATTCGTGATTACTTTAGTCTATATATCTGTAAATTTTATAATGAAAACAATGTAAAAAAATGGGTAAACTACTGTATGACAGTATTGCTATTAAGTAACACGAAACAAATTGAGATTTTGTTGTAAAATGTACCTAAAGCTTATACATAACAAAAAACGCCTACACAGTTTTACAACAACAGTTGATTTAGCTTTTTTTAACTAGTGTTAGTATTTCAAACTCAAATATTTTACACTTGTGATTATATTTTAAAAGCAATGTATTTTACTGACGTTTAAAATAGAACTTGTTAAAATATATACAAAGCTTTTAACTATCATTAAAAATTATTGTAAATAACTTTTTAAATTTTGATTGTTACTGAATTTTAGCTTTTATTTTTAAATTTTTGTTAATTTATTTAGCACTAGCCAATTATAGTAAAAGAGCTGACATTTTAAGTTAATAGCGTGTACTCTTGTCATTAAAACTTTTTTTGTTTCATTAAAAAAATTGTGATATAAGTTTAGAAAGTTTCTCTTATTCTTTAAGGTTACTACTATAAATTTTTCATGTTAAAAAAAAACAAGATATATTTATAAAACTCCAGATATCCTTTTTTGAATTGATTAACAATG
>NW_028139915.1:0-39857 GCF_965202585.1 Thalia democratica | reverse complement strand
CTTTGCATAAAAAAGATTGCAGTAAGTAAAAGAAACAATTTAGAATAGTTAGTAAAAAAAGATTATTCTGTACAAACACAATAAAAAAACCATTACACATCAATACACCATATATGAAAACAATAATAAAATAATTATTCGAGCTCGCCTAAACTATGTTTTCTACACTTTTTTAAAGTTTAGATAGTCTGTCTTTAAATTACTAATGAAAAACTGAGTAGTTTACCAAATAATAGAAGATTAATTTTGTTAAGTTACAAATGAATAATAACTATCGAGATAGATATTAGTGTGCAATACAACTAGTTTTTGATAATAAAACCTTAAATGTTACTCACTAAAAATTATATATTCAAAAATAAAAATTAAAAAAAAAACAACATTTACCTCGGGTCGTTACCCCGCAGTGGTTTTCTAGTCGCTCTTATATACACAACAATAGTTTGGACTGTGTAGACCAACCAAACAATCAGGCTTATTTGAAGACCCAAGCTGCTGTATATACTCAAATCTTTTATTCTCAAACCAAGTATAACAGGCAATGTCCACATCCCAAACAAGGTACAAACCTGTTAACATTAATTGAGTTTATTAAAGTTTTGATTAAGAACTAAAACATGTCTTAAAACTGCAGTGCTACCTTTTATAAATTCTAACTTTGAATTTTAGGATTAAGAGCATCAAAGTTTAAGCAAAATTTTATTTTTAAACAACTTAAATGTATTAAAAACGAAATCATATCCAACTCATATCTTATACTTAATTGATAATCTTAATAATCTTTTACAATATGATATTGATTTTTAAAACTTGTTATAAGAGGTACTAAATAATTATGAAGTCTGAAAAAGTAATTTTCAGTCTTGACCATACTAGTATATTAATGTTTAGCCAAGAATAGTAAACAAAATGATAAAAGCCTAACTAAAAAAAAGTTTTCCAACGTTAAGCCTTGTGGTTTTCATTACAGAAAATTTTTATTATGTAAACAATATAAGAAATTATTTCATAGCATTTAATTGAAAATTACAAATACATTTTCTTGTGATTCATTTCTAAAAAATCATAAAACTATGAAATTTTGTTTCAAATATTAAAATTTTTAAACCTATTTTGACCAGGCATGGTAAAATTTGAAAACCACTAATTGCAGCTTTTTTATCGCTATAGTAACTAGAAAGCTTAAGTAACAAAATATAAGTATTTTTTTCATATTTTACATTGGATAAAACTTCATAAGTTAATCTTTATTACTTTTGTTGTTATAAACTCACTATAATGTTAAATTATATAAGTTTTAATTTACAATGTACTAAAACAACTTTAACACCTTGATTGTAAAACTAAACAGTTTAAAATAATTTTTTTACATAATAATTTTTTTTTTTTCAATAACAAAAAATTAAATTCTTCTTAAATTATTTTTAGCTTAAAGTTTTAAAAAAAAAATAAAAAAAACTGATAAATGTAAAATTATTTTCTTTTGTATTTTAACCTTTTATTAAACATTATTATTTATTAACTTTTTTTTTGTATAAAGTTTTTATTAAGATAAATACATAAGTTTTTCAAGGTACATTAGACTTAAATATTTCAATATATTTATTTATGAATAAAAGTTGAAACAAAATTTTTAGAGAAATACTTTGATGTTTTATTTACAGTGTACACAAAAAAGTTTTGTTTTGTGAATGCTTGGTTCACAAATAAGAATTGTAAATTATAGGCTGAAATGTTCTTAAGAAATAACTATATAGTATTAATTTGTGGCTATAATATAAATCAAAGATTTAAATGATGAAACTAAAAAGATTTTAGCTTAAATTAATTTTGATATCTTTAGAATTAAAAAAACTTATCTTAAGATTTAAAATAAACTATTATAAAGTTTATTTACATTTGAGATTTAAAAATCCTACTTTAGGGGATTTTTTGATAGTGATTTATTAAATAATGATATAATGATAATATATTGATATAAAATATAAATATTTTTCAAAAACTAACTCTGTATGAGAAATTGTGTTTTTTTCTCCAAACTACGATGCCAAGTACAGATATCATTATTAAATACCAAACAGTTAGATTAATAATTTTACTTTTTTCTGTAATTTCATCTTCAAACCTGAAATAGTAACTAAGTTTGATTTATTTTTTAACTTTAAGCTTTATTACATTTAACATCAAAATAAATTTTAAAAAACTAAACACTATTTTTCAATAGCTGTTTTGCTTTAATTTGTTATAACAATTTTTTATAATAATTAAAAGATAAAATACTGGTCATATATAAAGATGATAAGAGTTTAAATTTTGGTTAAGAAACATCTAGAATTGTGTCATCTGAATCATTTCAAGATGTTTTTATAACGTTACGACTAGTAATATTTTACAAAGTAAAGTAATAGAAAAAACTACATGGTTAAAAATAAAGACGGGTGTGAAGTTAGCTTGATTTTTTTTTTTTAAATGTCCAAACTTTGGATCTAATTACTTTCCTTATCTTAATAGCTAATTAAAAAACTTTTTTATTCTAGAGAACGGTCTTTTGTTTAAAAACTAAAAAAATCCATTGGACTGGGGTTTCGTTTTTTGAGTGGGGGCTAAGAAAAAATTGGATTTTTTATATTTTTTTTATTTTATGAGTTTGAGTAAAAAAATAATAATTTTTTTAACCTTATTAATGATATGTGCGTGTATAAACGGCTATAACTTTATTTTTAACTAACTGTCAATATTTTGCATAGTTTGGCCTTAATAGAGTTTTTTTTATGATTTTTTTTTATTTTATAAGTTTAAGTTCATAATTTGTTAAATTCATAAAAAAACCAATTAAGGCCAAATTGTTAAAATATTGACTGTTAGTAAAAAAAATATAGCCGCTTATACACTTATAAACATAAAAGTTTAAAATAAAAATTATTTTTTTTCTTACTAAAACTCATAAAAAAATAAAAATAAAAATTTTATCTAAGAGGCCCAACTCAAAAACAAAACCCTAATCCAATGGATTTTTTTAGTTTTTAGACAAAGGATCGTTCTTTAGAATAAAAAAAGGTTTTTAAACAGCTATTAAGATGAGGAAAATAATTAGAACCAAAGTATGGACCTTTTTTTTTCCTTTTTTCAAGCTAACTTCACACTCGTAAAATAAAGATATAAATTACAATTAGAAATGTAAATGGAATGATTTTTTTTACAACTATTAAACTGTATATTATCTTTTTAAGGTGCTTATTTCGTTTTCAAATTAGATTTAGTTTTAAATAAAAATTTTTTTTTTTATTTTACAAAAACATCTACAAACTTTTCAGTACTTGTTATAAAGCCTAAAGTACTTTCAAATTTTCTTCTTCAGTAGGCAATTAAAACTAAACTAATTTAAAATTTTCTTGCATACAAAAAGTTTATAAAAAGTATGTTATGACGTAACTATAAATCAAGTTTTAAAGTAAACTCTGTTTTAAAATGCCTGGCTTTAAAAAAATTTAAAAAGTTTTTCAAATAGTAAATCTTATTAGTATCTCTAGTTTAAACACACAAAAACTAAATGAAACAAAATAAAAAGTAAAAAATATATGAAATAAAATCAAATCAAGGACAAAGGACTAAATGAAAATAAATTGTTAAATTTTGATGTGTTTGATTTAATGTTTTATAATACTTTAAGATGTAAAAAGAAATTAAAATATTAAAAAAAATAATAATCGAGCTTATTGTTGGTTAAAGTTAAAAAATCAAAAATAAATAGAGTAAATAATCATAATAAATAAGTCGATAAAAGTAGTAGTGCGTATTACCTAACTTGTTAAGATATTTGGAAATGTATAATCATAAACTTTATAAACATTAAAACATGTTAAACAATAGTATTCTAGTCAATTATCTGTAAAGTGGTAATATAGTTTTGTTTATATCTATTGTTGCTTCGAGTTTGTTGATCCATTTACCTTCTATAAAATCTAAGTCTGAATAATTAATAGTGGTGTCTACAAAGACAATTGAAAAAGCTTCTTTTTAATCTTTTTTTTTGATGTTTTGTGTTTTTTGGCGTAATGAAGTTTAAGTGCTACTCTATCACTAACATCTTCTGTGATTGTACTCTTCCAGATGTGTCTGTGAGAGCACCATCTTTGCAAAAAGGACGTGGTTGTCATTTTGGCAAAGATGGTTTAAAGACTAACGATTGTTAAGAATCAATAAACTCGAAGCAACAATAAATATAAACAAAACTATATTACCACTTTACAGATAATTGACTAAAATACTATTGTTTAACATGTTTTAATGTTTAAAAAGTTTTTGATTATACATTTCCAAATATCTTAACAAGTTAGGTGTTACGCACTACTACTTTTATAACTTATTTATTATGATTATTTACTCTATTTATTTTTGATTTTTTAACTTTAAACAAACAATAAGCTCGATTATTATTTTTATTACTATTTTAATTTCTTTTTACATTTTATTATTAAACATTAAATCATACACATCAAAATTTAACAGTTTAATTTTATTTAGTCCTTTGTCTTTGATTTGATTTTATATATTTTTTTACTTTTTATTTTATTACGTTTAGTTTTTGCGAGTTTAAACTAAAGAAACTAATAAGATTTACTATTTGAAAAAGTTTTCAAATTTTCTTAAAGCCAGGCATTTTAAAACAAAGTTTACTTTAAAACTTGATTTATAATTACGTCATAGTATACTTTTTTTAAACTTTTTATATACAAGAAAATTTTGATTTAATTCAGTTATAATTGCCTACTAAAAAAGAAAATTTGAAAATACTTTAGGCTTTATAACAAGTACTGAAAGTTTTGTAGATTTTTTTGTAAAATAAAAAAGATTTTTTTATTTAAAACTATATTGATAAAGACAAAAAATCACAAAGAACAACACACATCCAAGAGAAGATTTGAGATACTTAAAACTAAAATAATCTTACAAATTAGACTTAGAACAAAATTCATTTAATTTACCTTTTCAAACATGTTATTGTATTAAAAATAATAAGACAGGGTTGCGAAATGTTTTTGGAAAATTTTCTCCAAGGTTTCAAAATTTCTTTTAAGTTTTCAAAACTATACATTTTTAGTGTGTTTTAGTTTAAAGTTAAGTTTAAGGCAAAAAACTTCGTCAAGTAGTATAAAAATATTAAAAAGATTATGTAAAGCTACTTTAAATGTGTTTTTAAATAAAAAAAAAGTTTTTATGACAACAAAAATGTTTTACCTATACGATAGATATTTGGGTCAAACCAAAATTTTTACTACTGAACATGTTAAAATTAATAAAAGTTTACGTTCTTCAAAGTTATTTTAGTGATTTTTGTTAAAAACTCCAGATTTTGTCCAGAATTTTCAGCCTAAATTGTAAAATTCCAGGTTTTTCCAGGTTTTCAGGTTTTTTAGCAACCGTGAAAAGAGCAGATTTTTTTATAATAACTATTGTTGAATATTAATTTGAAAAAAGATCAACTTTACAAAAACTACTAACAAAGATATACCACGCTAAGAATTATGTTTATATTGTAAATAATTAGGTTCTAGAACTGCACTTGTTTAAAAACAAAACTAAATCGTGATTTTAAATGGTTAAAAATGAAAATTTGGACAACTACACAACATTTAAACTGAAATGAATATTAATTGTTGTTTAATATAAACAACAGCATACTAAACTGTTAGAAATTCTCGGGCGTTAACAGTTTAAATATTAAAAATGCAGTGTACCTATATTACTAAACTACGGTAATCTGGTAAAGTATCATACAACAAAGTTTTGAATATAAATTGATGGTTAGGGTTCCAAGATCAGAAAAAAAAATAAAATTTTGGCGTTTAGATGTACTTATTAAACTGTTTAAATTAAAATAAAAGAGCAGCAAAAAATGATTCAGTTTTTTAACTAATTTTAACAACTTTACAACTATGTACTAATAGTTACTAATTTCATTTTTCATTAGTGATAAAATTATAAAACGTGTATAAATCTATTAGGTAAAAAAGTCAATAATCATAAATTAAGTATATTTTTAAAATACATGAAAATATTTTGGTATCAATCAAACCGTTTTAACTAAAAGTTCAAAAATAATCATATACTTATTAAGAGTGAGCGACTTTTCTATTTAGAAGGCCAGGTATACTAGAAAACTTTAAGGTCGGACAGGACTTTAAAATTAAGGTATATATACGTAAAAACAAGCTCTTCAAAGCAAAACTGTAGCGAAACAATTACTTAATAATAATTTAAAAATCCTGAAAACAATAAAAATGCACCTTTAAATTCGTTTTTACATAAAAGTATGAATTTATATGTTCTGCTCAAATATTTTTTAAAGCTAAATAAAGCTTGACAGGTTACTATGTCTACTATCAACCTTATTTCAAAGTGAATTTAAATATTTTTTGATGTTGTACACAAATGTTTTCTATACGTTGCATAACGAATTGCTACAAAACCAATATTGCCATCGTAAAGTTTAGTAAATTAATTATTTAAAGTCTTTTTGTGCTGAAATGAGTCAAAATAACAAACCCTGAAACGCCATCTTCTGTCAAGGTGGAGTTCACAATAGATGTGGTATTTTGCAGTCCATCACTGAAAACTTCAGATGTCGTGTTAACTATTTGTAATGCTGATGTTTCTTCACTCATATTTAAAGTTTGTTTTAAATAGCAATTTAACTTCTGAGATTAAAAAGTAAATGTATTTAGTTTAATTTTTTTTTACTACAAAACAAAACGAATTGTACATTTTACAATTTAATGTCGCCACACACATATTCAGGTATGAAGTTTTAACTTAAAACAAACAATTGTTTATTCAATATTCAAAAATAATTATTTCTTGAACTCTGTCAACCCTGCTAAAAGCTACTTACAAAGGGTTGCAATAGATTTTTTGAATTTTTTTTTCAGGTTTTCTGAATTTCTTCCAGGTTTTTTAAAAATACAAGTTTCTGGGTCAACTTTTAGTATAAAAACATTAAGGTAATAAATCTGTCTTGAGTAAAATAGAATGCATTGACAAGATACTTATAGGCTACTTTTAATAGTTTTTTAATAAAAATTCTGTTTTTTTTTTGTACCTAACCGAAATTTACTCCATTCTATTTTCACTAAACTCTTTAAAATTATTTAAAATTATTTCCAGGGTTTTTCAAAACTTCTCAAGTTTCAGTTTTATTTCAAGCAAATTGTCAAAATCTAGGTTCTTTCTGAATTTTTTAACAACCCTTTTTACAACAGTTTAAAAAATTATTAGTTAGCTAAAGTTTAATTTTTCGAAAAAAAACTGTGTATCTACTGCAAACTAATATACAGGGTGGCCAGTTTTTTAGAAGTTTCTTCCAGGTTTTCTGAATTTCTTCCAAGTTTTAAAAGTAAACTTTTTGGGTCTATCTTTAGCTTAAAGCAAAATTTAAGGTTGAAAACTGTTCTTAGTAGTATAAATACATTGAAAAGATATTGTAAAGCTACTTTAAATGTGTTTTTAATATAAAACATTTTTAATAATGACAAAAAAAATTAATCAGTAGATTTTTTGTGCAAAATCAAACTTTACTATTTAACATGTAAATATTGTTAAAAGTACCAGATTTTTTAGTTATTATTGTTCAAAATACCAGGTTTGTTTTCAAAGTTTTTCAAGTTTTTTACAAGTTTTTTGTGCCTTAATTGTTAAATTCCAGGTTTTTCCTGGACTCCAGGTTTTTTAGCAGCGCTATAATATATCTGAAAAAATACTAAGTAATAAATTGTATCAACTTGTTTTAGAACTATGAGCTAGATGGGTGAAAATTTTAAGCAACTGTTTCTAAAAATATAGGTTAGTGATTTTACTGTTGACTAAAACTTTTGTAAGCTTTTGTTGTTTATCAAAAATAACCATAAAAAAGATTTATTTTTCACACACCAATAAAAAAACTACAAAGCTACAACTTCTAGTCAATAAAAAATAACAACATTTAATTTTGCAGTTTATTGTGCATTTTTTTTTAAATATTGAGAATCACTTTTTAATTTTCAAATACAAACATTTTTTTATCATTTGGAAAAAGATAAAATACACAAAAAACTAAAAATATTTTAAATCAAATTTCTATAAACACATAGAGTTATATATATATATATATATTTAACTTTGTTTCTTTATCATTATCATTCTTATTTTTAATTGGATTTTTTTATTCCTTTTTTCAACTACTTATTGAATCTGTCAAACTTGTTTAATAAGCATTATAAGTTATGTTTGAAATAAATAAATGACCATAGAATTGTTGATAAAGTCTTATTTTATTCAAATCTAAAGTAAAATTAAAAAATTTCAAATAAAACTATTTTATTAATTTCCTTATAGTAATAGTAAGAATAGGCTTTTTTACATTGCTTTGTAGTTTTCTAGTCTAAAAGAAAACTGCACTGTAATTAACTTCATTATAATAAAGATTGTTTTTGTTTTTACTCATAAAACTCAAGTGTAAATTAAGAAATGCTGTTAAAATTATAATAAGCTTAATGTTTATCTTTACATATGGGTATAACGGTAAAAGAAAAAGCCAGCCTGACTAATAAAAACAAATATGATACAACCTGAGTTTATGCTAAAATTTTATTTACTTAACCTATAAGTTGATTAAAATAACTTTAAGCAACCTTAAATATCTAAACATAGTAAAATAATAACAAAAACAGTTAAATACAAAATAATTATTGCCATTAAAACTAGAAAACAAAAAAACATAAATATTTTCAAGTTTTGTCACAGGAAAATTAAAAAAAAAAGTTAAATTTATGTCTGCATATTTAAAAGTTATAAGTGCAAATAAACACCAAAATACATTTTTTAAATTCTTCCTAATTTTTTGTATATGCAAGGACTATTCCTTGGGCTCAACAGGTTTCTTTTCCTAATTTTTAGTGTAATAAATTTCTTGTGACTCAAAAAAAGTTTCAGTCAAAACAATGCTGAATCATCATAACAATCTGGGTTTTCTTCTTTTTTGGCTTTTGAAACTAAATGTTGCAATAACAAACAAGTTAAATATTTTATTATAAAAATAATATTTATTTATATTTAATTTTTATACTCTAAATTAAAGTTGTGTTTTAAACTGTATATATTTTTAATTTTATTAAGTTTTTGTCCTGAACTAGACGTTAAGTTAAAAGGTATCCTGATGGTGTGCGACTCGATAACCGAAAGGTTTTTCGTGCACCAGGTCCCAAGACCAAATAATATGTGCGCTGTTTTTGTTTTTGTTTAAGAAACAATAATACTAATATTATACAAGAACTGACAGAATTGTATTAACATTTATTTGAATACTTTAAAATAACTCGTAGTTTTAACTTTTAATTCTATGCTTGAGTAATTTGTAACGATGTTTGAATAGAACTCTGGCAACTATGCTGTAAAACAGGATCGCCGGTGTTGAACTATTTGATTTAAAACTCGACAATGATATTTTTATTTAAAATGAAGAAAATAACTGTTAAGCGTTCAGTCAGAGTCATTTATTAAGAAAACCCTGCTTTAAAAAAAAAATACAAATAATTAAATTATTGAATGCTGTACAAAGATATACTAAAATTAGTGATCTACCGATCTAAGATTCGGATCCGTACGGAGCCATCCTCTTTTTGCTTGGATCCAGATTCGGCCGGATCCTTTTTTTTATAAAGATCCGGATCTGATACATTATTTGCTTTGATAAGTGAGTCTGACGCTCTTCGCGTCGAAACGGATGTCAGCACAGCAGTATTGAAAAAAAGATGACTCTTTTAGAAAATAAATATTTATCTTTTTATCAAAAGTTGAAAGAAAACTGTGACAGTTATTAATCGAAAAACCACTACTTTATATTTATATAACTAAAAAGTGTGTTATAAAATAATTATTATTTACGCTACTTTTTACAAAATTTGTTTCAATAAGCGTACGATACTGTAAAATATTAGTCTCTGGTGTAGCTACTTACTACCGAAATTTTGAACAATGTTGCTCAATTGCTTAAAAACAACATTGCATGTGTTTACTGTAGTAACATGAATCTTGAAAAATTTCATTTTTTTTAAAGAATTGTAGACCACTAAATTCTGTAATGTTTATTTAAACTAAACTATTTTCATTAGAAAAGGGCATTGTCATATACTCAAAACTTTTTATTTATAAATGTAATATTTTATCCAACTATTAATAAAATTATTAATTAGCAAGGTACTCCAATTATTTAAATTTAAGCATTTTGTTTAAGACATATTTATCCATTTTCAGAATTACTAAATTGATTGTGATAATTTGCATCTATATATATTGTATACCTAACTATGTTTAATGTATTTTATTTTAAATAACAGAGGAATATTTTTTTGGGCTTTTGCTGCTGCTGCATGTATCTTTTTTAATGAGCACTTACACATATTTTGGCTTGCATTACAACCAGTAGTGCTCCCACCATTGCAGCTATATTACAGGCGCTTACCCAATGTAATTGGTTCAACAATAATTCATTTAACAATCAAATACTACTTGAAAAATTCTAGTCCAAGGACCTAGTAAACAAAAAATGTTTTGATTATTGAGTCTTACACTACTTGGATACAGTTTAACGTCTTTTCAAGTTTTAACAAGAAAGAAAAATGTGAAAGCTCACAACTAAGGTCAATGGATTGGTGTTGAGAAAATCCTTTTGGTCATCTAGCTGCGCACCATTTACTTTTAATTAATACTATGAGCTAACTTCATACAATAACAAAAAAATAACTAAAAATAGAACAAAAAACTTAAAACGTAATTATATATTAAACCACAAAATATTAAGTTAAAAAATGGAAAGCACCCTTTTTCAATCCATTTCTGCCAATAATGACCATATAAACCATAGTCTATCATGGGCTTCACACTGTCTCTTCCCTAGATTTTGATTTTATGACCATTTACGTTCACATTTTTCTTGTTGCCCTTTCTACAAGAGCAACCATAAAAAATGCAACAAATAACTCAAAATTAAATAAGAGGGTAGAATTGATAGTACCACTATAAATAAAATATTTAGTATAATGATAATACTGTTAGAGCACCATGTATTTTTAAATAGTTTTGATAAATTTTCAGTATATGTGCTTTTTAGTAGGTAAAAATTAGAAACTATTGAACAGTTGCTCAAGGTCATAGGGGGGTCTAACACTTTTTTACAATAATTACTTAGGTATTTATACAAAAGCTATAAGTACATAATACAAGCCAGTTTTTATAGAATTAAAAAATATCATTTAACTTATGAGATATTTTGTGTTTTGTAAAAAGTTTCCAATATAAACTTATGGACTCAAATTGTTTTTGGTCAATTTTCTCAAAAGTTTAAAAAATAGCTAAAAATTTATCTCCTCCTTCATTTTTTAAGCAATCTTCTTCAAATTTTTAGGAAATTTTCCTTACATTGTTATTAAAAACATAACTTAAGTTTTAAAAATTCTTAAAGTAAAAAAAGCTTTGAACCAAAATTTAAAAAAAAGAATATTTTTTTTAAAGTATTTTACTTAAAATTCTTTTAGTCTAAAGTAGCACTTTTTTTATTGTATAAAGACTAGACTGTAAAAGTTTGAAGAAGATTGCTTGAAGTTTAGGAAGAGATAGTTTTAAATAAAATAGTCTTTTTTTGCTGTTTTAGTTTTCCGTTCCCATAGGGAACCTATTATGCAGTCTGACTTACTTTGACTGGTTTTATCTAAAAAACTAATTTTTTAAGCAACTTGAAGCTTAGTAAAAACTCTACATAATAAGATAAACTTGTAAAAAACATGACCAACCCCCTATGGCCTATTCTGTTTTAATGAATACACATTTCAGTTTTAATCAATAAAATCTAGCACAAGTAAATGATTGAAATTGTTTAAACCACATATAATAAAATCACTCCTACTACTGAATAGCTAAACCTAGACCAAAAATTAAAATGATAGAACTTAACAACTAGTCTGAAATAATAAAGTAGCGTTATAAGTGAGTTAGATAAAACTTTCGTAAACAAAAAACTAAAAAATTTTATTAAATAGGATGATATAGACAAAATAAAATATATAAGAAGCTTACACACCTAAATTTAGGATCTCTATCTTTTAAAACATACATAACACTTATAATCTAGTAAAACGTTAAAATAAATGAAAAAATACACCTACTTGTTTAGTCAAGCTGTCAATGAGGATGAAACAACTCATTATATATAAGATTTAAGAAACTGAAAAAAAAATTAAAGACACAATAAAAAACAACTTAGACCAATCTAACTCTGCTTACACAATGAGACTTACAGCAATAAGCCCAAAAAATGAAAGTAAAAACACTAATAACAAAGATATAAGTTCAACTAATGTTGAGTAAAGATGAAGATTGACGTTTTTCTGATTAACTATTAAGTAAATCATCTGTCAGTCCAAATTGAAATGATCCAAGATTGCTCTTATTTTTAAGTTTCTGGGCAATTCTTCCGATAGTTTACAACCAAGATAGGATAATGACTTAAGACCATAGAGACTATTTACTCAGAAAAAGTAGTTTGTTTCTGAAAATCTTGTGAGATGGTTTTTTTTTTTTGTACATGTTGTTGTAAAGCTTGTAATTTAATAAACCTAGATGAAGTTTATACAAAACCATTGGCCATGCTGACAAAAGCATAACATATTTCAAATGATATTGAGTTCTTATAGTGTTCAATTTTTTTTATACTTTTAGATTACTTTCATTCTATTAATTAATTTCTATAGTAACCTTATGAATTAATTTTGTAATAAACATTTTTGCCTTGTTACTTAATTAAGTATATTGTATAAAACATTTTTAATTTTATTATTAAAGTTATGACATCTGTTTAATATATAAGTAATTTAAAAAAATTAATAATTCTAATCTAAGTAAATATCTTAAACAGTTATTAATTGACAGTTTAAGTTTTTTTTTAATCATAAAAAAACTATTAAAACACCATCTAATTATTAGAATAATTACCTAGAATTACTTATATAATAACAAAACTGTGCTTAGCTTAAGTGTATTTAGCTCAAAGTAATATTTTTTTTAAATTATTAAAAGCTATAAAGTATTTTACATTTTATTTTATGTTTTTCATTTTCAGGCTGTTATACTTTTACAAAAGTGTTTATTTTTAATTACATTCTTGGTAACTTTTATATAATATATAAATATAAATAGGCTTACAGTTAAAGGAAGACACACTTGAGAATTTTATTTTAATCGTTTAAACAAATTCATGTTGGCTTGAGCAATTATTTTGTCTCGGTATGTTGCAAAAAATTTTTCTGGGTACTTTCTTTTATTTTAAACAAAGTTTTGCGTTCCTATTTGTTTTAACTTTTCTAACATTAAAAAAAAAAGAATATTAAAATATAGAAAAATGTTACTTAAAATATCACACCCTATGCACTTAGGTTTTACTTTATTCAATAACTTCAACAGGATTACTTATTTTTAATTAAAACAGCTAAAATAATTAAAGATTGTTAAAACACTCTTGGGTAAAACTTACTCCTTTTATAAAGAAAATTTATACCTTAATTAACTGCATGAAATATTTCTAAAAAAGTTTTATTTGTATATTTTAAAATATTTGTTTTTGCAGTGATTTAGTTAATTTGTTTTTAAAATAATCTAAAAATGGGAAAGACAAGAAGACAGAGAAGAAATGCTATTGATAACGGAAAAAAAGTGATTTTATGTTTCTAACAGTTTAATACAAGATAATTTTTTAATGTTCAGCTAACTAATTGAAAAATAATTTTTATACAACCATGACTAATATAGTATGTATAATTAGTAGCTACATTTTTATTTTGATAAATGTTTATTTAAAGCACCATAAGGAGTTGTTTATAATGGTTTTAAACTTTTGCTACTACAACAGTTATTTTGAGTGTTTACCTCAACATATATGTACAATTTGGGAATATAAACAGCTTTAGTTTTTAATATGCTGAAAAGGGGATAGTCTAGGAACTTGAAATTTAGACCAAAACATAAATAATATAATATTTTGAATTACAAGACTTAAAACATGGCATTTGAAAGTTTTTAAAAAACTTGTACCTATTTGTTTATCAGGCAAATGGTGGTTTTGACACAAATGAAGAAAAACAGTTATCAGACCAGCTGGAAAGAAATGGCCTACTAATGCAAGACATTGTTGGTGATGGGTGAGCTATTTACAATATTTGTTTTATAAATTTTATTTTCTGACTTTTTCCAAGTCTATTTATGGGGTTATTAATAATTTACTGAAAAATATAAAATTGAACTTCTTTATTTAATTAATTACAATTTTAAATTTGAGCTTTAAAAATGGATATGTGTTTATTGACTAAAAATAAAATAACTAAACATTTGTTTACATGAAATTAACTTCATTCAAAAGTCTTATACTTAATTTTTATTGTTTAGTATATGAACAATTTTGAATATTTAGACAACTTAAAACATCAATTTTTCAGTTACATCAGAAAAATTTACTATACATTTTCATTCACAATTTTATATTATTTCCTGAATCTGCTTGTTTAAATCTGCTTAAAGTTGATTTGTATTTTATATTTAAACTCTAGAAAACTGTTATTTTCTAGAAAAATATGTTTTTTATTACCTTTCACAGAAATTGCTTGTACAGGTCATTTTCTCACAAATTAACTATTAGATTAAATTTTTTCAAATACTTACAATGTTTTTCTACCCACAGAAACTGCTTGTTCAGGTCATTTTCTCACCAATTGCACGGAAATCAGAGCTCCCACATGCACTACAGGAAGTAGACAGTGAGGTACATGCGAGATCACAAGGAGGAGTTCCAACCTTTTGTGGAGGGGGACTTCGACGATTACAGTGAGTTTTTTGTGATATTAAGAAAATATGGGGAGTCAAACATTTTATTCAATAAAAATTGTCTCTTATTTAAAGGTAAGCTGTAATATATTTAATTATAATAATTTATTTGTGAAATTAAACAGTTTTAAAATTTAGGGTTGGCAAACTTTTATAGTTAGTAGGTCAGATCTAGGCCTTAACATATTTTTAGGTTTAAAAACCCACTAAAAAACAAATAAAAATAAAATTTTAAAACAAATTTTCTAGAATGTGCTCTTAACTTCGTTTTAAGTGTGCATAAAAACTCATAGAATGATTATTACAATTTTACTATTTTGTAATTTCATTATTTTATTTTTTTTAATTACCCAGTCTTCAAAGATTTTTTGTCAAGTCAAGCCTGCAAAGTATTTTACTTTAGTAATTCTGTCCCACTGACTTAAAATCTGCCCATCCCCATGCTAAAAAGTTATTTTTGGAATATATGAGCTTGCTAAAGTTAAAAGTAAGTCATTTGTAATGTTGCTCTTTTATAAAAACAACAAAGACAATACATAATAACCAAAAAATTGCAAATTTAATATTGACAGAAAGTTTCATGTAATTAATTTATAGGTTTTTTAAATATTAAGTTAGCATCTATTTTTGAAATTTTACTTTAAATGTATTTAAAGCTGTTTAGAATCTTTGTATATCAAAAAGAATTAAGCATGATAATGAATATTTATATTGAGAAAAATTCTTATATCAAAAAGAATAAAGCATGATGAAGAATTTTTATATTCAGAAACATTTTTTATAATGTTTGAAAGTTTACCCACTATAGTTCGATTAATTTAAGTAATTAAAATTATTAGCGTTTGTTGATTTATAATCTATATTTTGTTTAAAACTTTTACAACTTTTTTTAGACTTTCTTTGTTCATGCAAGTATTGTTATATAATGCAGTGCACAGTTTTTCAAATTTTAGAAACTAATGTTTATGTTATAACTTTTTTTATACAACTTTTATGACTCGTTTTCAGTTTTTTTTTTTTTATTTGTAAGTAAACAGATCGTTGTAAATAATGAATTTAATGAAAAGTATAATCTTCCAATATAATTGATTAATTTATTTTTGGTTTACTTTACAAAAAATTTTTATTAATATCATCTTTTCTATTTAAAATTTTGGATACTAATACTTGAGTTTTTTATTTGTGCCAACTACACAAATACTTTCGTTTTTAATACATAACTAAAATAAAAATATTTCAAAAGCATAGTTGCCAGATCTCCAGAATAAGAATCCTCATTAATTAATAAACATTCATTTGACTATACTTGAAACTTCACGTTTGATTTACTTATAGAAATCTAGTATTTAAAGTAGATATTATACCAAATCAAATATGATATAAGATAATATACAATAATATAAACAAATATGCAGTGAAGGAACTAGGAGAACATGGGACATTTGCGGGAAACGATGCTATAGTGGCGTTTGCCAAAAACAACAAAACCGATATAAACATCCACCAACTATCAGCACCTGTTTGGACTGTAAAGTTGTTTAATACTTAAAACCTAAATTGTTTCTAATATTATAAGTATTAATGACATACAATTAACTGTCTTATCCGTATTCAAAACACAATAAATTTGTCAATCTTAACATTACTTAATTTAACATGTTAGATACTGATTAAAAAAGATGATTTATGTGATTCCATAAACATATTTTTCCCCTCTAACTAAACTGTGCTTTTCAAAGTTTTCGAAATTTTAATCATTACTTAATTAACTTTAAATTAAGTATTGATAAACATGTAATTAGGTAAGATGTGGTTGCACTCCCAGCAAGAAAGCAACTCAACATCGCCTTGTTGGATGAACATTACTGGAGTGTTACTTTAAAAGATGAAAACTCTCAATTACAAGTAAGTTTTGTTTGTTTTAGCTTAATTTAAAAATAATATTCTGATTTAAATTTCATTCTAGGATAACTGTATCTTATATTATTTTAGATACTAGATAACAATATTTTTACTAAAAAAATACTATTTTTTTGATTAAAATATTTTAAATTATTTTATATGTATTTAATATTTTTATGTTTAATTAAAATTAAAAACCAAAACATGAAATATTACTAAATAAAACTAAAAGTTTTACAATGTATTTTTATATATTTTTATGTTATTAATAAGATAAAATTTTGATTAATAAAACTCAGTGGTTTTCAAACCTGTCAAACTCTGTCCACATTAGAACAGTAATAAAAACTCTGTTATATTTAGAAACTCATAATGTCTAGCCTTTAAAACTATAATTAATATAATAGTTAACTATCAAAGGATTATCATTAATATGTGGTGGTAGTAAAATAGTATCTATGTACTTTACTGTCATGTGACCTCATTATGAAAAACGCTTGATTAGACAGCTGAAAAAATTTGGAAATTTCCTTTAAATTTATAACATACTTAAAAGAACATTAAACACACAAGTATAAATTGTTCAAGTGTGTACAATATCTGATTATTCAGGTAGAAAAATATGTTTTGCGACTTATCTTTTTGTGAGAAAAAATTTTCGATAAAAAATTTTTGATGAAAACATACAATGTACAAGTACGTTTTATTTTAATCGTGTTAAGTAACGAGTAATTTTAATTTATCCTTAACAAAAAATAACAAACATATTGTGTAAGTCAGGGATACTAAAATCCTGAATCCTGCAAAAACCTGGAATTTGAGAAATTTGGAAAAAAAAATCTAGAAATTTGTGCAAAATCACTAAAAAACCCAGGGAATTTGAAAACCTTTAAATGTAAGTTTAGAGTAGTAAAATTTCGTTTTGACACAAAAAAATTTATCATATTGATGAAATTTTTGTCATCATCAAAATTTTTTTAATTTAACAAACACATTTAAAGAAGCTTTAAGATATCTTTTTATGTTGTTGTACTATTTAACACAGTTTTTACCTTAAACTTAATTTTAAACTCAAAATAGACCCTAAAATGTCTAATTTTAAAAACCTTGAAGAAATTTAAAAACCTAAAGAAAATTTGCCAAAACTGTTTGGCAACCCTGGTAAGTGTTGCCTACATTTATACTCCTTACTTTTAAACACCTGCAGATACTTTATAAATCCCAACTACTCTGTTATAAAATATCTATTTATTATTAGTGAACTGAAAATTTTTACCGTATGATTTTATTCAGCTTATTTTAATTATAACGTACTTTTATTAATAAAGTTTTCAAAATATTTTTAAACAGCTCAGGCAAAAGCTCAAATAGTCAACTAGATAGTAAAGTGGAAAAACAAAATCAAAAATATCCAAAAAGTAACTGGTTACAAAGTAAGTTTTTTATACTCTTAAGATAAGTAAAATTCATATTATTTACAGGTTTAGATTATGAATGTTAATGTTTTTTTTTTACTATCAAGTATAAGTAACATTTTCTAATTCAACTTGTCCTTTTAAATTTTGCTAATCATCTAATTTTAGGATGTAAAAACAATAAAAGACACGTTGGAAGATTGTAACAATGATGAAAATGAAACAATTTCAATATTACTACAATTACAAGAATTTGCCAACGAAATAGGTAATTTATTTTTATATAAATTTTTGAACTACATGGTTTTTTATACTATTGTGTTAGTATAATTTTTTAAATCATTGAAAACGAGATCTTTAACAAATTGACATTTTCAAATTTTATATTTTATTTTTTTTATTAATTCAGGTTTAATCAACTTAGTTTAAAAAATCATTGGGCTATAAAGAAAGTGCGATTATATATAGGTGTTTAGTTTTTAAAATACATTTACTCCATTAAGCATACTTAGATTTTTAACCTTTTTATAAAATGATAAGACTCAATACTTTTTTTTGAATATTTAGACTCTAATAACAACAATGAAGAAGATAAATCAACAAAACCTTCAAAGACAAGCAAAATTTACATGGAAAGTTAGTTTCATTTTTATAGTTGTTTTTCTATAGAAGATTATTACGAAAAATATACGTAAGGTGAATATGCCAATTTAATAAGTTGATTTGTTTACCAATTTGTAAAGTTTGCAGCTTTTTAAATCATCTGGTGTTATTTTTATTAGACAGCTCGGTTTAACTTCAACAACTTTTTTATTTTATAATTTGCAACAATATGCGATTTTAAAGTTTTGAACATTTGCAGAAGTTTAGTTATGTTAAGTTTTGACATTTGAAGTGCGCAAAGAATAATTAAGTTACTCTAACAACTTATATTTTCTAAAAATTATTTAATAGCTATTGCATTATTTAGCGACAACTTGTATCATGACCAAATTTCAATGTTTTCAAGTCGAATAAAACGTGTATAAAAACATTTAATGACAAACAAAACATGTTGATAAAATATCAGTCATGTATATTTAAAAATAAGTATTAAATAATATTTAGATTTTGTTAAATGCAATTAATATAAAAATATATACTTGCACCAAAGAAACAAGTGTGAAGTTTTATCAAATAATTAAATATAAGTTCAAACACCCAAATTTGAACAACAGTATAACTTTTGACGTTTCACAGAAACATTTGTTTTTGTTTTTAACTAGTGAGCTCTGCTTAATTAGAGCTCTAGGGTTTGACGCATTATTTAGTTAATTTTTATCTTTTGAAAAGTTTTTAAATCATTTAAATTTAAGTTACTAATTCATCAATTTTTAATATTCAGTAACTTTAAAACTAAAACATCTCCGTTATACAGTTATGTATATTTAGTTTAAAAATCTTATAGAAAATTATATAAAATAGATTTCTTTTATTAAGTATTATACATTATATACTAACAGTCGAACAAGAAAAAGAGAAAAGAAACGAAACGAGATAAGAAGATGAGAGCTGCGGAAAGAAGAAAAAATGAGAGAATGGAATACGAGAGAAATAAAAATGATAGAACGAAAAAGGAGAGAGACAATTCTGATGGAAGCTTAGAAGACAGTTTGGTGGACAAAATGGAATTTCTCGACATTTAAAAAATGCCCGAATTTTTCATACATTTAGGATGATTTTTGATATTAGTGTACTATTTTTTATGTCAATTAAAAAGTTCCATGAATATTTCTTAAATGTTAGCTCAGTATTAATTTTTTTTTAAGATCTACAATTACGATTATAATTATGCATTTTCTTATACAAATTTATATTTTCTAGATATTAAAAAGTGTTAGAGTGTTCTACAAAAACGTAAAATATTTTATTTAATTCTTAGTTTTAGTTTAAAAAAAAACGTACTAAATTTAAAACAATTTTGAAAAGAGAGTTTTTTAAGTTATGCAAATTTAAATGAGTGCTTTAAGTTAACGTCCATGAAAATCTTAACTTAGGATTTTAAAACGTAACTGTTCCAAAATTTTGTTCCTGATATTTAGTGTTTAAATTTTTGGTTTTTTATTAGCTTAAAGACTTACTAGTTTTTTAGGAAATTCTACTTGTAGTAAGAAATGAAAGGTTTTTACATTGTTAAGTTTGCATTTTATTCAACATTTGTTCTTACAGACTGTGCACTTGTGTTTTTAATAATATGTTTTATTTTAATACTTAAACTTGAATTACTTTTTTGATACAAGATACAATTTTTGCTATTAAAGTTTTAAAACATTTAAATGCTTACTTTTAATTTTTAACTCCAGTTCAAGAAATGTAAAAAACTCAAATGTTTAGTTTTATAGTGATTTTATTATATTTTTTTTTAATCTAAGTTTTATTTACTTTATCGAGGAATTTAAATTTTAGTTAGAATATAATCAGTTTTACTTCTAAAATGTTTGTTTGCTTACTATAAAAAACGTGAATGGTTTTTTATATAAAATTAAGGTGATACAATTAAATCGACTAATGATATTTATGCATTTTTTAAAACTTACAACTATAATAAGAATATTTGTTAGAATTATATAAAAGCTAAAAATTATCTATTACGAAAATAACGATTAATATTTAATAACCAAACTTTAGTTTCAAACAAGTTCTAAAAACACTATGAACATAGATTAATATGTGATAGTACTAATATTATTTATAATTTTTATAGTGTGTATTTTAAGTATAAAAAGAACAAAACAGAAATTGTATTTCTATTTAAATCTAGTTCATCATGTTTTTATAGTAGTTTATGACATATAATCAAAGCAGTCCTTGTGTATTCAATAGCTATGTGTTATATAGGATTTCAACACTAGTAAACCAAATATTTTTTTTATGATATGTGTTGATGAATATTGTTTAGCACTTAATATTTTATTTTTAAAAAGTAGTATTATCATCAACAAGCACATTTAAATCGACTAAACTGGAAAAACTGTTAAAAATGTTACACATGATATTTTTAGAATTGATTAGGTATGCTAGTGTTTCCCTTGGTGTGAATAGGCACCGTGGTAAAAAAATTTACTTGAAACAAATAAACATTTATGTTGTTTCATTTCAGATCCCAGTTTGATGTTAGTGTCTCATAACATTTCAAATGTTTCATGAAGTAACAAAAATAACAGTCATAGTAGCTGTTTAACGAAAAATTCTGTTTCAATTTATACCTTGGGCGCACAATTTTTTTATCCATTACTGGGTTGTCACAATGGAATTTGACAATTTAGGCCATGTTTTCCCAAAGGGCGGGCCATGAGCAATAAAGAAGCCACAGGGGGCCATGAGGTCATAATTTGGTATTTACATTAGATATTCTCGAGTTGTTGATGAAGAGCAAAAAAAAATCTCAGGTGTATTTTATGGTAAGTTTTTCAGTAATTTTGGTACAATGGGGCCATAGCTTTTTTAATTTCTTTAAAGGGGCCATTAAAAAAAAAATTGGAAACCCTGATTCAGGCTAAAAAACCTGGAATTTTAAACAATCTTTAAATGTTGAGAAGTAATTCAATTTACATTGTTAGTATTTGTTGTTTTTAAATTTTATTAAACATCACAAGATTAACAACAAAAACTTTAAAATATATTTAATTACAAGATTAAATGTGTGTTTTAACGGTTAATGTTTTTATAGAATGCTATAGAAAATAAGCTTATTTAACATTTGTATATTGATGTTAAATATGAAAGGTGAAACTAAACCAAATGAATTGCTAACACGAAAGTCGTTTTCTGTTGTTTTTGAGCTAGTTTGATACTTCAGGTTTTTATTGAATGTAAGAAAAATAAGTTTAAGCAAGTTTAGTATACAAAAAAAAATATTTATCTAAAAATATAACACTAATTTATTTTAAAACGATTGGGATGAAAATGTTGGGGTTTATATTTGAAAAATCAAACTAAAATAAACATTTAAATTTGTATATAAAGTTTGCTATTTAACTTATTGATAGCCTAAAACAGAGGTTGACAGCCTTTTATTAGAAACTGAGCATATTTGCTAAAATAATCTCAGCGGGAACTGTATTCGTAGGCTATACTTCTGAATAAAACAAAATAGTTAAAAAATGAATTTATAAAATTTTATATAAAGTAGGAAACACGAATTACACGAAAACATATAAAAAGAGTCAATATACCTTTTTGATTTTAAGCTTATATCTAGTTTTTAATGATAGTTATTATATTAAAAAAACGTCGTAGGCCAGAAATATTTGCTTGTATAGCCAATTTCTTTATAAAACGCAAAAAAAAAACACTAAAGCTTTGTAAATTAAATTTAAAAAAAAACAGTTTAAGTTTGATTAAGTTTTAAGTTTGATTTTTTTAGCTTATGTACTACCTGCTTAGAAACTTAAAGTATAGAAAAAAATTCTAAAACATTTTTAGAGTCACAATACAATAAAGTTACCAAAAACGTTTAACCTTCATTACTTCTGCTAAGATTAGTTTTATTATTTTAACTACTTATTTAAACAACTAGTTAACAAGGTTGTTTAAGGCCTAATTTTTCTCGAGCTAATAAAAATAAGATAAAACTATATGGTAGTGTTCTAAATACTAGAACAGTATTTTTTCAATTACTTTTTAAAATAACTCTTAGTTTTTTTTGTTGTATGTAAGCTAAAATTCCTAAAATTCAAGAAGTTTGGTAATTCAAACGATAACATATGTGATATTGCTTTTAAGAACTTGTTTTAAACACTAAAGTCAAATGTATCCATATGTTTCGTATACTGTTTTTTAAATGTACAATCAGTCTTGAGCTAGCTATAATAAATTATTTTTGGAAACAAAACATTTATTTAATGAAACTTTAGCTGTATACGTGCTAAACCTCAGTTTAAGTTTTTAGAAAATAGCTTTTTAGTAATCACACAAAACTAACAAATTTGCTATTTTAAACAAGATCTTGTGTTGAAAAACCAATTTTGTTTAGTTTTTGAAAGAATATATATAAATCTGAAAAATTTCAAACACACAAGTTTGAAAACATCTTGAAACTTGAGCAAAAAAGTTATTTATAGTATATTTATTTAAATCTTTTATTTGAAATTCTTAATATTTTAACAAAGCAGGTATAAAATAAAATAAAGCTTTTTATGCTTGCTCCTGGTGCTGAAGCTCACTGCTGCTCTTCTGTATTCTGATAAAACTAAGGTGGCCACATCAGTTACAAGAAGACAAACAGCAAGTAATAATGTAGCAATTAAAATTTTAAAAACACAAAATGTTAATTATAACGTAGCTAGAAAAAGATTAAAGCGAGACTTGTCTTTGACTAAGTAGATACATCAAATACTAAGATTCAAACTGCTACTTATAAGGTTGCTGCTAAAAATCATAAACACAAACAGATAATATAAACATAAATATATTGAGATCGAAGCAAGACTTTTCTAGGACTCAAAGTAGCTACATCATTTTCAAAAAACAAAGACTGCTGAATATAACGTAGCTACAATCAGACGAAGCAAGACTTGTCTAGGACTAAGGTAGCTACACCAAATTTTTAAAAGGCATACTGTTCGTCATAATGCAGCTACAAATAGGCTGAGGAAACAAACAGGTAGCAATAAAGTAGCTACGGAAATACCTGTATAATAAACACATAAAGATATTAACGGTATATTAGTTAGAATTTTTTTTAGATTTTAAGTGATATCTATGCCCTTTTACGTATTTATATTATTTAAAAAAACATTATCTGTTAAGTTTCTACGGACATAGTTAGTTCAACTTTTCTATATTTTTAGTCTTTAATTTTTTTATTTGATCTTAAATGTTTGTAACATTTTTATTCGTCAACTTGTGGTTTTGAATCCGTAAGATATCCTGTCCTGACAAGACATTGGAGGTTTTCGATTCGAAAGTTGAAATGTTATTCGTGCACCAGGTCCTAGGACCAAATATTTGATCGTTTTTTACCGTCCAATAAACTATAGTATTAAAACTTTTCCACAAGCCAACTTTGTATTTAATTAATAATATGTAATTTTTAAGACTCTTAACTAGGTATCAGAAAAATTGTTATTGTGTATAGCTGCTTTTTTAAAATCTATTATACAACTTTTAATATAAACCTTTCATGGACCTGATCCGGCCCGCAGGCAGTAGAGTAGCCTTCTATGAATCCAAAATGTGAGTATTTTTCAATTTTTATACTTAGTATACAAAAACAGCTGTGTATAACTATTTGTTTATATGCAATTTTATAAACTAAACTTCTAAATAATTATAAAAGTAATAATAAAAACAAAAATACATTAGTTGTATAAAAAATATAGTATTTTTGGGTTTATAATTTTGTGCTTAAATAAACTTCTTTTATTATATTGTAGAGACTTTTATTTAATTTTTTAATCTTTTACTTATATTATTATATGTGTAGAATAAAAAATATTGCTCAAATTACTGAGAAACCAGCTTATAACGATAACAATAAAAGTGCTATTTAACTATTCGATATTTAAACGGTTTAATTTATTTAAGTTGATAAGGTTTTTATTTTGCAATTTTTCAAGTTTGCTACTTTCAACAAAAAATTTCTCTTATGTTTACAACCAATAAAGTTTTAACATATTATTATTTTAACAGTTTCATTTAATAAGATCTAGTCAAGCTTGAAGCTATTACAGTTCAGTAACAAATTATCAAAAAAAAAATTATTAATATTAGTAAAATCAAATAACTTTTAAAATTCTAGAGTTTGCTGTGATTATAAACTAGCATTTGTTGTTTGTGCGTTTAAAACACACAAACATATTTAACTTGTAAACTTATATTAAACAATAAATAAATAATATGGTTAACACAATGAAAATAAAGCTGATACCTACAATTTGAAATATAACTTATCTGTGTTCAGTGTTGCATTTATTTTAGTTTCTGGTCTTCAAAAACTTTGAAGAATTACAGTTAAGAGTGTTTATTAAGTAAAAGAAAATAAACTTATAATTTTTTAGTTATATTGAGTTTTTGTTTCTAGATAAGTAAAACATATACTATTAGTACACTCAAGTCGAAAAAGTAGTTACATACTTAATGAAAAGCCATATACAATAAATTAGCTTTTAAATAAAAACAAAAAACTATTCGATATAATTTGATAAGTTCAAAGCTTGTTTAAAATTATACTTAAGGTTTGTTAGTTATTTACATCTAGAAGTTTTAATCAAACAATATCATCACAATATCAAACGTTTTGTCTTCATACTAATAAACTATTACCCAGCACAGAAAAGTAATTTGTGACGTGTATGCATGCAAATTAATGATAACAAAGTTCATGCATACAAGCGATAAACAACATTTTTCAGCTATTTTTCAAATTTTCTGGTGATTGATTGCTTTTAAATACTGTTTTATAGCTTTCGGCAGTTAATGGTTTTTAAAACAGTAGTTTTATTTGTTCTTAATTTTGAAAAGTCTATGTCTATGTTTTAATAAAACTATTTTCTAGTAATGATTCGTTGTACCAAAACTATTTTTATAAGAATAAAATGCGAATACAATCAGAACGAAACTGAATTATTAAGTACAAAACTTTAGGTAATTTACAGTACTTTATAGAACTTATTTACTTTATTATTTATGATTTATATAAGTTTTTCGAGTCGTCTTTTAGGTTAGAAAATAAGAAATTTGCTTACCAATATCAATTTTTTCAGTTGTTCTACTATATTAACACAACTAAAGTTTTTGAGATGCAGAAACAATTAATTTTTTTATATACTTTTTTGTAAGTCTATTGAAATACTTTTATTTAAGAAAAAACTAACTTTTTTAAATAAACCTAATTACTATTATTAAAAGGTTATTTTCAGTTTATCTATAGTTTATAAAATATTTTTTTAGCTTTTAGTAGAAAAAAACTAATTAGTTTTAAAAAAGTATAATTTGTTAAACTAGAAAAATAAAAAAGGACAATAACTAAATTAAACTTAATATTGGTAATTATGTAACTGTGTATTATAAGCTACTATGGTCGATTAAATTACATTAAGATGTTGCTTTTTATTAGAACCACTTATTTAAACAACAAATTATTTAATTGAATGTAATTAGGCTTTCAGTAACAACTCAAGCGCAAAAGCATTTGTATTGTTTTAAATTCGCACATATGTGTTACATCAGTGTATTTGTTTGTTTTGTTTTGTTATAACAGTTTTTTTTATTTATACATAAACTTTTTAGTGTTCTTATTTTATTAACAGTTGTGTTTGCAAGTAAGTTTTGAGTTATTAGTTTTAGTTAGTTTTGATCATTAATGATTTGCTTTTATGTTTACCACAAAGTGTTTGTTAAAAGTTAACATTAGGTTCACCAAGTGTTATAATGTATTAAAAACTACTATTTCAAAGATGGAAACTAATATTTTGTTCTAAAATACTTTTAATATAACTTAGACTTGTTTATTTAAAAAAGAAAATTTAAGTTGAACTAAAAGTTTTACAAATTGTCAAATAATAAACTATTTTTCTGGTTAGTAAGCAAGAACTATAAACAGTTTTGATTAAGTTGAGCTTTGTTTTCTGTTTTTTAAATATTTTTGACTTTATTAGTATTTGTAATATTTAGACATTTGTCGTTTTGTAAAAGAAAAAATATTTTAAACATCTGTTTTTTATAGACAGAAAATAAAACACTAGTTAAATTAAAAAACTTACAATCTATTAATTTTATGTATGTCATTAAATAACAAGTTGAAAAAGTTTCAACTTTAGTTAGTTCTAATTTTGTTAAAGTTTGCAAAATAAAAACCACATAAAAAAGGAAAGTAAAGTAGAAGCGCAGTGGGTTTCAGGTTAGGTAAAATTCCCTTTTTTTTATTGTTTACATAATTTTGATATTTATATCCATGTTTACAAACTTATATTCAAATTGTATCTTTACCAGGGCCTAAATTGAAGATGAAAACTTAATAATGTAGTTTATCAAGCGACAAAAAAAAAACGCACAAAATTTTTGGTCTTAAGACGTGTTATACGATACATAGAACTTTTCGATTTTTGAGCCTTGCACGACGGATATCTTTTGTAATGTATAACAATTATTATATAACTCTAATTATTATAATAATTATTATTATAAATTATATAATAATATATAATTAATAATAAATTATATATATAAATTATAAAAACTATTATAGTACATAAAATATATAATAATTATTATATAACTGTAATTAATATAAATTATAAAAATATGCAAAATAAATTTCAAAAAATAAATTGATATATTGAACATTTAATTGCATAAATAGTTTTTAAAACATTGCATTTTAATAACTATAATATAACGAAAATTAAATATCTCAGTTTAATTTATTTTATTAAAACTTTAGCGGCATGCAACATTAAAACTATTGAACTATAAAACGTAAAATTAAATTAAAATATTGCAATTTATATTATAGAGTTTAAATTTAATTTGCTTATAATATAATATTAATATATATAAAAGAAATATACAAATTAAAGTATCTAAAAATTGTATTTAATTGAATTTTTTTAAAGTTATTAAAATTTTACCATTTTTATATAATGCGAATTAAATTTATAGTTATAAAGAAATATATTAAAACTTTAGCTGCTTAATTCATTATTATATTAGATTAAATTAAAATACTTCACTTTAAATTTAATTTACTTTTAATACAATACTAATATACGTAAAAGAAATATACAAATTAAAGTATTTTTAAAATATATCTAATTGACTTTTTTTTTTAAGTTATTAAAATAACTGTATTTTCTATCTAATCAATGTATGTGTTATAAATCGTAAAGATAATTTTAACATAATTGATCAAATAATTGATAATTATATAATTATAATAAAATCTTAAGTCTTAACAATTTTTTAACTTTTTTGTTAATTTTTTAGAACTAGTTTAATTTAATACAAACTAAATAAAATTAAATTAAAATCTTAAGTAATATTTTTGATCTAGAAAGTAAAGTCGTAATCATCTTAATAATTTTAGATCAACGATAATTGTTCTTAAGCAAACTTTATAAATTAAAGTTAATTTTTTACCAAAAAAGTATTTGACGTTAACAAACTTGATCAATTAATTAGTAGTTACAAAAATGTAATAAATTATTAACTTTTAACTATTTTATAAGTTTTCTTGCTAATTTTTTTTGATTAAACTTAATTTGATAATAAACAAATAAACTGAAATAATAATTGTATAATCACTAGTTACGAATTTTTTAGCACGAAGCTTAGCACGTTTACTATAACTGAAACTATATAGGTTGTTTATTAACCAGCCTTAAACACTAAGCATATAAGATACAAGCTAGGATAATTTATTATAATGAATAATTTAACTTCAAACCTACGATTTTCTAGTTTGTTTTCAAAGATTTTGTAAAAACTTATTCATAGTATGAGTAAAAACATAAAAATATTTGAATTACTGTTAACAATTACACTTTTTACATATAATTTTATAATTTTTACTTAAAAAATTTATAATTATGGTATGAATAACTATAAATACATTAATCTAAGGTCAGCCTTTCTACACATCATACTATTTGTATTATGAAAACCATAACATTAAAATTTATAGTTTGCAGCTTGATATAATAAAAGCATTTAATATTTTACAGTCTTAACTGGTTTTTCTTTTAAAATTTTGTCATCTAGATCAATGGTTGAGAAACGATTTACATAGGAAAAGTTAGAAAATTTGTATTTATGTTTTTTTCAAAAGCTAGTTTTTTGTAAAAATTAACGGATTATAATATAACTAGTTGTAAAAAGTATTTTAAAATACTAGATTTAATTCTTTTAGATGTGTCTTGTCTACCTCAGTACCTACTATTTTCCATTACTTTGCTCTTAACAGGTTAATATATTTAAAATGTTACGGTTAAGGGCATAGGAAAGATCTTACATTTGAAAAATTTAATAAAAGTGGCTATTATTGGTTACATGACAATTCAAATTCGGACAACTCAATTTCCGACAATTCATATTCTTAAAAAATATATGAAAAACTATGTTTAAATAATTAATATAAATTTGAAAAAATAAAAAAAAGACATATTTAGATCTTGAGTGTTCGAAATGTATATTTAATCGTTTGCTAACAAAAGATCCTAGTGAAACAAGTTCATTGGAATATAAATAAATAAAAACAACTTATACAGTATTCTTCCTTTATTGTACCAACATATGTTTCTGTGTGTTAACTAATCAACACACTTCAACTGGGTGATTAATCTAAAGAAATACTCTTATATGTAGATCTTATTAATATCTACAAGCCACTTTTTCATTTTTTTTTAAATCTTTAAAATTTAAAAATTACTAAAAATAACTATTTATTTTGCTTTATTTCAGCCACATCTTAAAAAATATTTATTTTTTTTGCAAAAAGAAAAAATGGCTTGCAGATATTAATAGGACCTACATATTTATTTTTTACATTTCACAAATATACATTACTTTTGTAGTAGTGTCCCTTTTAAATTCTTTTAGAGAATTTGAATTATCGGAATTAGAGTTGTCCGAATTTGAATAGCCGTGCACCCCTATTATTTGAAAACTTAGAGTATAAACTGTAAGATAGGTATTACAGAAAACAAAAAAAAAAATAACTATTTTTTGAGGTATAAAAATTTTTGTAAAATAATTCCGATACAACTGTACAGAATTGAAAAGTTTTAAGGAAAATTTTCTTGAAATTTAAAAAATATACTGAAAATCTATCTTCTCAATGTTGAAAGCATATTTATTCAAAATATAGTTTACTCATTTAGTTTGCCATTAGAAAACAGTAGAATGCTCTGAGTTTGATCGCTTATATCTCTAAAGTTACTTTGAATTTAACATGTAAGAAAAAAGAAATGTAAGATGTAGCTTATCTGATTATGTAAAAAGTATGACAAAACTTGAAATAACTGTTTTAGTCCCACCATGTCCTTAAATTAGTTTATTTGAGGATTTATAAAATATTTCATAACTTTTTTTAATTTTATGAGTCTATTAAACAATTCGGTTTTGTTAACATAATAATGTAACAAGGTTGAAATTGTGACCATTAAAATATGAATTATATTTTATAAATTAAAACAAAAGGGGTAGGGGATCCACTTATGGTTTATTATATCTTAAGAGTTTTAACATAGGTACCAGAAGTTTTTAACAGCTTGAGAAAATTCAAAATAACTTTTGAAATATGAGCGATCAAATCAACCACAACATAATAAAATACAAAAACATAACAACTTGAAAAAATAAAAGTAACTTGTATTAATAAAATAAAGAAAATATTTTTCTTAAATAAATATGTGTTGTAGTTTACAGTTGAAGTTTGCATATTATAACCAATATAATTATATATAAAAAAAATGTGTTAGACTCCTGTATGACCATAAAAAAGCTTAAATTTCAAGTTTAAAAATGAATTATTTTAAATTTAAGTTATATTCACAAAATAAATAAAATATTTTTGATATGTAATATCCAATGTTCATAAAATGTTTTATTTAAAAAAAAAAAATAATGTACATATTTCAAACAAAAAAAATTTAATGAAATTGTACTTAACATCAACTTGACTTTTAAAAAAGAACACTTAAATCAAAATCTTTAATTTGACTCATTGCTAAAGATAAAAATAACAAAGTAGATATGATCATTTAAAACTAAGACTTATAAGCAATTCAGTATATTTTTCAAAAAAAAACATAAAAAACTTAATTATGAATCTTAAACTTTTTGATGCTAAACAAAATGAAAATAAAAACTAATCTATCATTCATAATTATCATACACTATTTTAGAAAATTACTTTTTATATTATTTATAAATAAGATAATAACTTTTGGTCCTCTGTATGTATAAACCATCTGCAGTTAGCAGGTACTCATTGGGCATGCTCCAAAGTTCATTATCCTTTTTCAGTCTGTTGTATTATAGTTGTTTTCATTGCTACAAGGAGGAGCGACCAGTAGAGATGGTCAAGGATCTGCTTCTATAGGCTCCCTGCCCAATGGAGATGGCAAATGCTTTCTGTACTCGGTGTTCCATTTGTCATGTCCATTTGTATTATACTACAACTAATTTGTATAAATCTGTAAAATATATAAGTATAAAATATTGTGCATTTCTATAATAAAAGATTTTTTTTTTTTTGAAAAATATCAGCTGTCATGGTTTCTTTCATATTAATATAAATTAATTCAAGAATAAGACTTCATTATATTTTTTTCAATAATTCTCCCTTAATAAACTTATCCAAAAAAAAGTAGCTAATAAACCCATGGTGGGAACGTCATTCTGTAAATAATTGCTTGGTTAAAATTTCAAAATTAAAAACCATAGTTAGTGACCCATAGTAACGGTTAGAAGTTGATGTGACAATACAGAATGCGTTGTGCTGAAACATTGCTTTACATAAAAAAAACAAAGTTAAAAACACAACACAGCCTGAATTATCCTGTAACTTAACCAAAAAACTACAAATACCTAATTTAAATTTTACTTGAGCTAAACTTTAATGAACAACTGACCATAAAAATAACAATTCAAAAATAACTACTAAAAACTAGTCCAACTAAAAACCAACAATTGCCTGAGCTAAATATTAATTTAAATTTTACCTGGGGTACACCTTAATGAACAACTTACCATGAAAATAACAAATCAAAAACTAAAAACAACTTCTAATTAAAAACTCAGCACTACATGAACTAACCTGAATTAAAACAATATTGTAAACTTATGACATATAAACAACTGTCATTTTTGAAAACAACGTATAAATACACAAACAAATAACTTTTTTTTTGTTTTTTTATTTTTATGTTTTTTTTTTGTTTTTTTTTTTTATTTTTGAAAACAACGTATAAATACACAAGTAAATAACTTTTTTTTTGGTTTTTTTTTTTTTGTATTTTTTTTTTTTTTTTTGCAATTTTTGAAAACAACGTATAAATACACAAACAAATAACTTTTTTTTTGGTTTTTTTATTTTTATGTTTTTTTTTTGGTTTTTTTTTATTTTTGAAAACAACGTATAAATACACAAATAAATAACTTTTTTTTAATTTTTAAAAACAAAAAAAAAACTAAAATATTAATAAAAAAATTAGAAACATAAAAAGTTAATTAAATAAACTATAAAACTAGGATAGTAACAAACATACAACTGCTGATGGCTCTTGAAAAAACTTATATCTCATTATTCTTGAAACAAAATCCTTTTGATTTTGTGGGTGGTGGCGTGTTACATCTAAAATTATATTTTTGTTTATGTGGGGATATAGTTTTGGTGTAAGGTCTTCTAGCCCCAGGTTTTAGTTTCAATTTTAATTTCTTTAAATTAAAACAATGGCAGTCTGGACCTGAATTACAATGTTGGAAATTTTCATTATCATTAATTATAATATTTTTAGTTTTACTAGAATATGCATTCCTACTTCTTTTACCTAAGATAGTATAATTATTATTGTTAATATTATTATTAGTTAGAAAATCTATATATATTTCATTAAAACTGTTTTCATTTAAATTACAATTAAAAAATTCATAACCCGGTATTGTAAAAGTTGCTTTAGGGTTTAAAATAGATTTTTTTACATCTTTAAACTGACAAGACAATATCTGTCTTAATTTTTGTACAATAATTTTAGGACTTGCAGAATCCTTTATAGCAGTTTTAATACAAAAGTTTGTATTTTCAGCAAGATTGTTTAAAACTGGCTTTTTGAGGTTTAAATATATATATGGTTGTAAAACATATCTAAAAATTAAGTTCAAACTTTTATTGATATACCTTTTTCTTTTTAAAGTGCAGGAAGAGAATTGAGTAGAATTTAATATACTATTTTTAAACTCATTATATTTTGTAAAAGAATTGCACTTTTCAATTAAAGATTTAAACTTAGATTTTAAAATGTCATTGTCAATATTTGCTTTTAAATTACCATATATATGTCTGCTACAAAGGATCCTGGTAGAATTTGGAAAAACCGTATCTATTGCTTTAGTTAAAGAATACTCTTGATCACTTACAAAAATTAATTTGGATCGCCAATCTTGAAAATAAAAAGTTTCTTCTGCTATCTCTTGCAATGCTTTATCTATAGTTTTAAAAAAATCAATAAAAACTTCAGTTTTACTTGAAGCGTGCAAAAAAATTGGCCCTATAAAAGAAGCGTGGTCTTTTGAAATTCTGCGATAAAGCTTTAAATTTTTATATGTTAATGTTGTAATATAAAACTCTGACCTATCAAAAGTCTTATCAACTTGGATAAGACATTTAAAATTGGAGTTTGTAATATGGGAGAAAAGATCATATAATGTGTCTTTGAAAAATAACACAAAAGATGGCAATTCACTTTTAGATTTATTTAAGATGTATCTTTGAATAAAATCATCACTACCAGCTTTTTTACTTAGATCGCAGATTTCTTGGACCACGTTTCTGTCAACCGAACGGTTTGTAATGCCTAGTTCTTTTTTTGTTTTGTTAATGTGATAGTACATATTTTGTTTAGTAATAAATTTATCAGAACTATTATAATATAACTCATCTTTAGGAGTGTGAACGTTATTAACTAAAAACTTTTTAAATTTAAATTTACTGGCTTTTGTTAAAGTACACTCACAATTTAATATAGGAGAACCAATTATTTGTATCAAAAGCATATTATCAAAAGTAAAAACAGTTTTTTGGTAAGTTAAAGGTTTAGTCTTGTTTTTATAGTTATTATATTGGCACTTAGCTATGTAGTTGTGTTCAGAAACTTTTAAACTAACAGAATCAGCTGAAGAGTTAGGCATTACATTTTTAAAATTGTTAGTTAATGTTTTAGAACAATAATTTTTATCTATAACTATGTTGTCTACACTAATTAAATCATTAGAACAATTATTATTAGTATTAATATTATTATTAATCTTTACATCACTCTTTTCTGCATGACTTTTGCACAAATTATTAGTATCATAATTATTGTTAAGTTTGATATCTGCAGCATCAAACGTTTTACCGTAATTTATATCTTTTATACTTTCCTTATTTATGTTAATTAATTTGTTAGAAGAATAATTTTTATTATTAAAACTATTGTCAATCTTAACAACATTATTAGAATTATTATCATAATTTATAATTTTATTTTTATTCATTAGTTCTCTCTTTTTAATATAACTGTTGCAAAAATTTTGTGAATCATATTTATTATCCACTAATTTAAAGGTTTTAATGAAAGAACTATTTTTTTTTCCTCCCGAAATAGGTGCTAGAATAGATTTTAGTTGAAAGTTCTCAAGAGAATCAAAACTACATGGGTGGTTGGTGTCTTTAAACGGGTGAAACAAATGATCTTTTAAGTTATTAACTTTTCTAAAATGGGAATCCGGTATGATACAAAAATTCTTTTTATTTTTAAAAACTGGACAAAAATGATTAAATATATAATTAATACTATTAGTTTGTACAACATTAGAGGCAGTGGTCCAAACAATAGTGACTAATCTAGGATTTTTATTGCTAGACAAAGAACCTTCATAGTAATCGGGAAATTGAACTTGAGGATCAGCCAACCCATGTACAGGGGGATAAATTAAATGAATATTGATTGCAAGAGCCTTAGAGGCACAAAAGGCAGTTAAGCTGCAAGAATAACTTTGACGGCCATAAGTTTTACTTAGTCTTTGAATACAGTTTTCTAGGGACATACCAAGATATCTAGATAGCGTGGGGTAAAATTTTATGGGGGATGTACATTGTAAGTCATTATAGTTTTTCATAACATAATTTAAAATAAAAAGTCTTAACCTAAAAGTGTATTGTTCATTACCAAATAATGAGAGAGAAAGTGAATGAAAGAAACAGGAGCCATCAGCAGATGCTTTATAAGCTAAGTAACTAAAATTTTCACAATATTTTGAGTAATTTAATAACAGAACATTTGCATTAAAATCTAACTCTTTAAAATTCAAATCAATTTTATTACTAAAACTTGGTAGATCTAAACTAATAATTAACCTTCTGTACATACTAAACAAACTTTTGAAGTCATTGCAACCTTCAAATAATCTCAAACACTCCTTAGCTTTCACTTCACTGTCAATAACATTCATGCTAACAATTTTAATAGTACTGTAATTAAATAAATACTTCAACTTTAAATAAAACTTATAACAATTATAAAAACTTGCATAAAAATACTAAATTAATATTTTTTTCTTATAATAATCTAACAAAAAGCACTAAAAACTAAAAATTCATAAAAAACTCTATTTTTGTAGGTAGGGAAGGGTATTGAATAATTATTTGAACCAAATGTTTCAAAATAATATAAATATTTCATAAAAAATTAGATTTTTTTTTCTCTTTTTTTATTATATTTTCTTTTTCATTACAAGTCTTAACTTTTTGGTTATTTCATTAAAAACCCTTAAAAAAGTTTTAGGTGAGCTTAAAAAATTTTTGTTTCTGTGAAAACAAATGTTTCTGTGAAAATTATTACTTTGTGTGGTCTGGTGGCGTAGGGGTACTAATGATAGCCTAAAAAACTTTCTGAGTTGAACTGGGCTACTAGGCTAGGAAATACTAAAAAATTTCCTAAAAAACTGATCTGTAACAAAACACTTTGAAAATAGTTACTCAGACCTGCAACAGTGTTACAAAAGTTTCTTTGAAAATTATTATTAATGTGTGGTCTGAGGGCATAGGGGACCTAATGACAACTTTAAATTTCTCTGAGTTTATCTGCAAGATTGAAACCTAGTGGTTGACACATATACAAACAAATCTTTTGTAGTATCTAACCTATTCAGAGAATTAAAGTGATTTTCAACTAATATCAATATATAATATATATAACATTTGGTTATGCTCTTCAGGTCAGCACCAATAACAAACTGAAAATATAAAACATTTGATGTCTTTTTTAACCATAAGAAAAGCAATTAAATACTTTATTTTATTAGTTTATTATATATAGATTAATTTTATTCATGTATATTAATAGATAAATTTTTTGCCAAAAATTATGATTATATAACACATCAAATGTATTATAATTTCAGCTTGATATTGGTAGTCTATATAAATTGTTGTATTGAAATAATCATTTAATAATTTAGATTAAAAGCGATTAAACATTCAAGTTTTATAAGTTTAACATAAATATGTTAAATTTTGTTTATTACTTTGCCTAAAATCACGGTTAAAAAACACATTGAATATAATACAATTTCAGATTGATATTGGTGAAACATCATTCTTGGTAATTACCAAACTACAAATTGAAATCTAGTGGTTGACACATATACAAAAAAGTATTTTATTGTATCTTAATTATAATTTAAAATAATTTTGTGCATGTAAGTGATAATGTATAACACTTACATATGACTTATAGTAATATTACTATGAGTAGTATATACTACTTATAGTATACTAATATAATATACTAATATAACTATAGTATATTAGTAAACTAAAACTCTTGTGTGTAGCTTTTTTTTTTTTCTTATTTCTGTTTTTTTGTCAATTTCTAATTATTTGAATTTTGAGCTCCTTTCTCTAGCTTGCATTTTTTCAACTGAAAGCGCAGTGCATTACTGACTAAAACTAAAAACAGACTGCGGGTACCCTTTAGTAGCCCATAAAAAATAGCTCTTACTTAAGTGTAAATAAAAAAAAACAAATTTGAAAGCTAATTTCTAACTATATTTATAAACTTAATAGTACCATAAAAAAAAACTGTAAAAATGAACTATAATCTATAACTTCTAATATATTAAAAATTAAACATTTAACATCTTAACACTCAACATCTCTTTATTAACAGTTTATTTAACATCAACAGCTGCTTATAATTTCAAACAAACAAAATGGTGGAAGAAGCGAAATCGAGGAAGCTGCGCGTGCAGGTGCAGAAGAAGATCCTGACCAAGATGGCCTCCAAGCAGCTCTCCACGCTCCTCATCGACGAGAAGACCTCTGAGATGCTCGACGACCTGCACAAGATCCTCAAGGAGCATTTCGAGTGCCGGAAGCGGGCCGACAGGACGCGCAAGCACCTCATGAAGATCATGATCAAGATCGGGGTGCTGCACAAGAACCAGCAGTTCGACGAGGAGGAGCAGGAGGCGGCGCGGAGGCTGCAGAAGAAGACGAGGAGGGCCGCGCTGACGGTCGTGTCCTTCCGCGAGGTGGAGCACTCGCACGACGTCACGTACCTCGGCGAGCTGGTGCGCGAGATGCGCGAGTGCCTGCTCAAGCTGGCGGAGCGCCACCTGAAGGGCAAGACGAAGAGTCGCATCGACGAGGTGTGTGACGTGCTGGGGGACGTGAAGTTCCTGGGAGAGCTGTTCAGGGAGGACGGGAGGTACCGGGATCAGTTCGGGGGAATTTATTTGAACATAAAGTCGCTGATTGACAGCGGGAGCATCTGATGAACGTTTGTGGAATGACTTGAAGTTGTGTTGTTTTTATACGTTGGTTCGGTGTTTTTTTAACAGAAATTGTTAATTTTCACATTTTTGTTGGTTTATAAAGTGTAAGAATAATTTCAAATGTTGTGTTAAAACTGATGCTCATTTTTAAGCAATTATACCAATAAAATATGTTTAAATTAAATTTGAATCTATGATGTTTCTTTTGAGTGCATATTTTAATTTGAATTAAATATGAACCTGTGCAACAATCAAAAAATTTAAAAAAAAAATCTTTTTTTTATGTATAGGACTTTTATTACCTTTTATAATTATTAAAAGCTTTGTCTAGCAATATATTGTAATACTTAAAAAGCAAACAAAATTGATAATTATTACTTCTAAATGATTTTTATTAGCTTTTTTTACGTAATACTTGTTATGATTTTTAAAGTAAAACAATAAATTTTTACCGTTTTGATAACAAAAATATTCAAAAAAAAGTTTATAAAATGACTTTGAAAATTTATGTTTTGGTTAATTAATTTATTAGCTAATAAATTTGTAACATTAAATGTTAAAACGCTGAATACTATCGTACTTTTTTTTACTTTTAAAAATCTTAAAAAATTGTTATGTTTTAGTAATAGTTTATGATTGCCTATTAAATTTTAATAGTTGTAAAGCATTTAATTACTTCATATACCACTAGTTTGTTTATTAAATTTTTAAATTTAAGGTAAGGGTTAGAACCCTACGCGTTTAAGTATGGGTTTAGGTACGCGTTTGGGTAAACGTAAAAATAAAATAAAAAAAAAGAAACAAACAAACAAACAAACTCACTCTAGCACAAGGTTTCCCAAACTCATTTACTAAATCGCCCCCTTTTCAGAAATTTGAAAAATAATCGCCCCCCACGATTTTAAAAAGCAGTTTTTCTCTTGAGTACAAACTTTTGAGCCAAAAGAATTTTGTTCGAAATGTAATTTAGTCTGGAATTTCTTATACACACACTTTTGGGCTGTGTTCAAAGTAGTTTACAGGGCTTGAGAAAATAAGGTACTGTTGTTTTCTTATAAGCCCAGTAAAGTGTATTAAAATACTTAAATATTAAAAAGACTTGTGTAATCAGTAATCAATCCTGTTTAAATATGAATTGTTTTAAAACTAATGAAACTTTTAGGGTAGTGGTGGACCACTTTTGTAGTCAGCAATTCATATTCACTAAAAAAATCTTTTCTTGTTTTAACTCGTTAAAAAAACGTAATTGCGGGCTGCATAATTTAAAAAATGACATATAGAAAACTAAAAAACTTGAGCATAATTGTAATAAAATGATTTACTATTATTGTGATCTAGGAAATACTAAAGTAACTGAAAACCAAATTGAAAGTGAATTTCAAAATCATAAGCATCAAAAAACAAAATTTAGTTTATTTTGCACAAGTAGTTTCAAGTTACTTGGCGGGTCGAAATTTGATTGGATCTGGACCGTAAGTTACCCATCTGAAATCTTAACTGAAACCTGACATTATAACTATCTCTCATTTAACGAATTTCGGACATTTAGAGTAAATGCTAAGTTACTTATTTAAGCCGCACAAAATACTTTAATTAAATTATATAGAGGCATATTCTAAAATTAAATACCAGAGATTAAAAACTTTAAAAGAATGAACAGATTTTTTTAAACATAATGAAATAGATATTAAAACATTATTGCTGATCCACTTTTAGGAAGTTTGACCGACTGGTTGATTATCTCACATGAAAAGTGGGTTTATCAATAGCTTCTGTTAATGCAGTAAAATTATCAATTTCAATGGTGAGATATATTATAAGCAAGTTAGTTGTAAAATAAAAAATTTAAGTCTAAACTTTTTTAACTATATGTTATGTAGTAGAATACCATTAAATAGTATTTGACTTAAAATAACCTTTAGGAAACTAAACCTTAATTTTAACATATTTTTCTTCATTTAAATTCAAAAAAATCAAATGTTTTACAGTTAATTATGTGAACAAAAAGTAATTAATAAAAAAATTCTTTTAATTGTGTTGAAACTTTATTTTTGTAACTGTAGCAGTCTTTTTGATTGCTTATTTAATACTGTTTAATTTAATTTTTTCTCTAGTTATTAG
>NW_028139914.1:0-39858 GCF_965202585.1 Thalia democratica | reverse complement strand
TAACAAAACTTTCGTTAAATATTAAAGAGATCAAAAAAATTAAGTACAAAAAACTTTTCAAAGTTATTGTTTTTAGTTGCTAATGTAGTGAAAAAACAGCTTTTAAATAACTTTTAAACTAATAAAACATAATCTTACTTGTTTTCAGAATTTGAATCGAAAGAACTTGATGTTTTTTTTAGATCGCATAGCTTTAAATTAGAAATACAACTACTAGTTTTAACTAGTGATGTAACGGACTCACAATTTCGGGTCCGGCCGGACCCGGATCCGGACTTTTTTTTTCAAATTAGAATCCGGCCGGAACCGGATCCGGACTTTTTTTTCAAATTAGAATCCGGCCGGAACCGGATCCGGACTTTTTTTTTCAAATTAAAGTCCGGCCGGAACCGGATCCGGACTTTTTTTTCAAATTAAAATCCGGCCGGATCCGGATATTAGACAAAAATGGCAATATCCGGCCGGACCCGGACCCGGATAGTGAGTCCGGTACATCACTAGAATAAACTAGCCTGAGTCAGAATAAGGTTTTTAAATTACTGAAAAAAAAAATTAATCTAATAATAAGTAGAACAGCTAGCCAAAAGGTTTACAAATTTAGGTGTTATTTACAAGTAAAAATCTGAAATCAAGTTCTTGAACAAAATACACTAGAATATTACAAAATATTGAATACTTGATCAGCTCAAACTCATTCAAAATCTAAAAAAAAACTAGCCTGAGTTTTTATAAAAAACTAAACTAGCCTGAGGCAGTCCAAAATTTTCAAACTAACAGGGTTGCCACTGTTTAAGTCAATAAAACTAGCTAGAGTGAGTATAAACAAGCCTGAGTCAGAATGAGGTTTTTAAAAACTGAAAAAATTACTTTAATCTAATAATCAGTAGAACAACTAGCAAAGGTTGAGTTTTGAGTGTTGAACTTTTTTATATAAAACACAACAAGAAATACTAGCATATACAAAATCATTAATTACTTTGGTAACACTTTAAAAACTGGAAGCTATTTAAATCTATATCAAAATACTTAAAACAAAAAACTAAAAATTAAATAAAACTTTTAGTAAACAAGAAACTGTAAAATTTTTGATAAACTATTAAACTATAAACCTGGCTTAAATATTTAAACAATTAAACACCTGTTGAAATATTCACTTATAAAACAAAACACTACTTACAATAAGCATTCACAAAAACGTTCAAGATATTTTGTTGCTTCAAGCTACACACCAAACTAACTAACTGCTTACATATAAACTGCCTATCATGTTCTGATGTTTTGTTACATCAGTATTTAGTTTAAAAAATTTCGTCATATGATTCTCATTGGCTCGTACATTCAACCGTATTAACTCTAAATATTCGCTGAGCTCAACTTTAAACAACAAATAATGCAAGTATTCATTTCAAAGTTTTTAATTTTACAATATATGTAAAAAGTTGCATTTTATGAAATGTTTATTTCATAGTTTAAATGTAAACAAATAAAAATTAGTCACGTGTACAAAATGAGCCAATCACGGTAGGTGTTTAATTTTAACTGACGAAAATGACTCTTATTAATTTACACAGGGTTTGTTTATGAAAAAATACTTTTCAGTGTGCTCTTTTTTACTAACTAGATCCGGGTCCGGCCGGATCTTTGTTGGATCCGGCCGGACCCGGATCCGGACTTTTTTTTCAAATTAGAATCCGGCCGGAACCGGACCCGGACTTTTTTTTCAAGTTAGAATCCGGCCGGATCCGGATATAAGACAAAAATGGCAATATCCGGCCGGACCCGGATAGTGAGTCCGGTACATCACTAATTTTAACCCATATTACCGCTTTTATTTTGATAAAGTTGTCTAGTTATAAATGTTATCATCGAATTATTTTTTATTTAGAAAAGTAAATGAATCCTTAGAGAATGTATTGTTTGCTTATTCATACACAAAATTTATAAAATCAATTTTACAAACTAGTAACAACATTTATATAAATATATGTAGTTTATTTAATTTAAACAGTTTGAAAATATTTTACAGTAACTTATAAAACATCAAAATCTTTTTTACAATATAGCATAGGTTAGGTTAAATTAAGTTTTTATTAAAAGCTTTTTTTATTTTTTAAGTACTACTTAGTATAAAGAACAAAATTAATATAAAAAATTAATTAAAAGGTAATGATTTTGTTCTAGTTTTAGACTGTTTCTCTACTATTATATATGTATTTTTAAGTACTACTTTTTTTGTAATTGCCTCATATTACTAATTATAATGTAAATCATATACTCTTTACTATATCTAATATTGCATTAAAATCACAAACATTAAAATTGAGTAAGTTTCATTTGAATAAAACTTCGAAAATTACAATTTGTAAATTACAAGTTTAGACAGTTTACAAAAGCTATTAAGTTATATAACTTTTTACTAAAAAAACATTATTAAAAAGTTATAACTATGTATAAATTAATGTTAAATATGTACTAAATAAATTAAAGATTGTTACAACTACTAAATTATTATTTCATATAAAAGGTACTATTCATCCTTTTATTAAGCTTAAAGTTTTTGACTTGGAGTATATAGTAGGCAACAGTAAATACACTTAAAGCGTTACTATAAAATTAACATAAATTTAGATTTCGAAGCAATAGAACGATATTTCAATGCAGAACAGAATAGGAAAAAAAAGAAGATATTTTGCAAGCTCAGCAAAAAAAAAAGACCCGTCACTACTTGGGGTTTTTAGGGAGTGGGTTCAGAGTCCTGGTCAAGGGTTGCGCCCTTCGGTCGGCCCCGTGCCTGATCGTCCCGAGGGGAAATCAAGTCGCGGGGCCTCACCAAGGGGCAGCGACCTCCGAACAAACCGCAGTCCGTCCGGGTCCGGTCCCCGTCCCCTAAAAATATTGTTAAGACCTTCTATTTAAACCCTACTGAGATACGTTTGTTTTAAAACACTTCGTGAGCGTTGAACCCACGACCTAGTGATTACCAGTCTAACAGCTCTAACCGTTAAGCCATCGTGATTGTTTATTTCATAGTGCAAATCAGGATTATATTACAACATATTTGAACTCTTCGATTCCGCCTTTGCAAAAATACTCCTGCGGATGTTTTCGAACCCAGGACCTTTCGTTTTCGGGTCCGACGACTATACCAGATAAGTCACTGTTACTATTGAAATAATAAAACCTTACAGTATATTATCATCATTTAACGTATAATTGAATATCATTAAGGCTATTTTCTTTTTGTTCACAAATTTTTTACCTGTATGTTTAAAAAGTGTCTTAAATCAATAGCTTTTTATTTAATATACTACTGATTAAAATATTGTTTAACACATTGCATATTTTTATAGTAAAGTGTTTTTTATACTAAAATGTTTTTTGAATATTTATTTTTTTTTTCATTTGTTTTACAACCATACTTTTTTATGCAATCAATGTTTTCCGATTTAATTTGTATGATCGAAATAAAAACAAGAACTAAAAGTTAGTGTTAAAAGAAAATTGTTTAATATTGTGCGCAATTAAATCGTTCGTGGTATGAGTGACGATAACATCTCTAAATTTTCCAATCTCTCATTTAAATCATAAAAATGACTGGAGTGGGGGAAGGGGAGCGCTCGGATATTACAGTATTGAAATCCTTAAGCCTCCACAGTCATTTTACAGCCTCCACAAGCTGCACGGAGTGTAGCAGTCTAACAGACATGCTATGTTTGAATTAAGAGAATTAGCGAAAAAGGAGTTATTAAACCACTATATATAGTACGCATGAGCGATTACGTGGCTTTTTATCGCTCAGACGATTGAGAATAAAGTCGTTTTTTAGTCTTCTATTACACTTGTGTTCATTTACTTACGATTATTAAGTCTTAATTGTGTTTTATTCTTTATATTGTGAGTATAATTAGTAAATAGTTTTGTGTTTATATATTTTTGTTGTTTTAGTTTTATACTTACTTAACCATACATTCGTGGTATACTAATAGATAAGTAGCGCGAAATGAATACGAAGAAAGTTGTAAATCAAATGGTCAAAATGATCACCCGCTCTGGGTCAGGCAACGCGCCCGATCCCGTTGTTAGCGAAGAAGATAAGTCTCGACCGCCGGCTCTGTCTAAGGATAGTACCGCAGAGCCGAGCGATCGTCACGTTAAAAAATAGGTACTTGTCAATTTCGAACAAACTAAACGTACTAGTGAGTATCTTAGTACCTGTAAACTCCTTTTAGTTGTTGTAGTGGTTAGAATAGCTTTTAGTCTGATCTAGAATATACATGTTAATAAAAAAGATGAAAAGAAAAACTTTGAAAAAAAATATTTAGCTTATCATATTGATCGTACAGTCTTGTTTACAAAAACAAACTAAGCTCACTTGTTGTAGTAAACTTATATAGGAAACAGAAAAGAAACAAGTTTTATTTTATCCACTTATATATTAAATCTATTTTAATTATATATAAAGTTAGCTAAAAGCATTCTTAAATGTTCTTTAATAAATTTTTTGCGTATAACATATGAAATAATACTTGCTTTAAGGATTTCTAAGTTGAAACTTATTTTATGTTCATTAGTTCAAAAAGTAACAAATATATTTTAGAAATGTAGACAAGTTTCATAAAAACTCAAAGTAACATAGTAAAAATTTTGAACTATTTCAATTCACCTAATATTTATTAGTAAAACTAATTGATAAAAGTTACTTTAAAACTTTTACTGTACTATTGTTTAAACTTATAAAAAATAATAAAAAAGCTTTTTTAGCGATTAATAATTAAAAAAGTTTTCGAAGTTAATTATATATTTAAGTGCTGAATAACTTACATTATTAACCATAACTAACTTATACCTAAAAAAACTATTACTAATGGTACCAAAAACTACTTTATATGCTTCTCTATGTTAACTAGGTATGACACTTAGTTGTTATATTTTCTATCTAAGTATAAACACACAATCTAGCAATATAGAATGATTATCATACTTTAGAAATTACTTTTTTTTAAATCAAAACTTTTACTAATGAACTATATTTTAGAAACAAATGTTATAAAAAGTGTTTACTTTAAAATGAGAATTAAATAATAAAACTTTTAATCACATTAAACTTTTAATAAATTAGCATTGTTTAAAACAAGAACTTTTCAAAAAAAATGAATAATAATTAAGCTTAATTCCGGAATTGCACCTGAAAAATCTTGACTTAAATCTCCAACACACTCACTGTTACTAGTTTTTATGGCTATTTTATAAACTTGTAAACATTGCATCAAATAAACCTGCGTATTGGTTGACTTATTTTGTATTATTTGATGTTCCACATATTGGAACAGAAGTGAAACTTATATTCCAATACAACGTTAAAACTATAACAAAATAAACCTATATTTTTATAAATACTTGCAGTTATTTAGCATAGTTTGAATTTTAGCTTATATTTATTGTTTTTTTTTTACTTAAGCTAAATAAATTTAGCAATCGAAGTTGTACACGTATTTATGAATATTTTTATTTGTATCTTTTTATATAAAACTTATATGTTTTTATAAACTAAAAAAACAGCTATTATCAAAATTGTTATACTGGTTTTGAATTTAAGTATGTTTAACACTTTTTTGTTTTAACGAAACAATAAAATTACATGCCTTAAATTCTAAAAGGCAGTCATTGCTATTTATAAATATCTGTCAGGAACTTAAAATCAATTTGAATTTATAAAATAATTTGTAAAATATGGTATAAATTTCTGTACTACAATTTAAAACTTTCTTTAAAAATAACAGTTTTTAATAGAAATTTCTCAAAAAATACAATGCTGCTGACGACTAGAACCTGTTTTTTTATTAAAACTGTTTTTTAAGATAGAAGAAAGTAAAGGAACTTTAAACTAAATATATACAATACTGGATACTACTAAAATATTTGTTTTAATAGTTTTAGATGTTCTTTTTTACACATTAAATATATTTTTAAAAGTTCTAAAATAAAATATCGCAAAAAACTTATTTTTATATGTTTTACACTGCTTTTTCAAATTAAAGTTTAAAGAAAAAGTAAAACAGTCAAATTTACGTAGGTGTTTTAAATTTGTTCACTAATGTTAAGAAAAAAATTACTCATAACATCTTACTGGCTTTTTTATGTATTATTTTGTTCAAATCAAACAAAAGGGAAAAATTTCCTATATACTAAATTTAATTTAACTTAGCACAACACTTTACAATTTTGAACCATATACCGAAACAATATGCTTTTGTATTTAAAAAGATGAGCAACTCATTGTAAGTTGTGTTGAAGTTGTTAATAAAACACTTAAAAGTTATTGTTTGTAAACTAGAACTGCATTTTCTAGAATGCAATAAGGACGGTTTTTTATTATGAATTTTATTCAAGTCTTTCAAAGTATGTTTTCTTAAAATATAAACTCACACAGATTTTAATTAATACCTTCATTAACCCTAAAAACTTACAATTATCAATAAAATCACTTTTTTTATTTTTTTATTGCTTATTGTACATCTAGTTTTATAATAATAAACACTAAATTTTGATACAAGTGTTAAACAATACTCATAATGATAGTAATAACAATTAAAACGATAGTAAAAATTATAATAATAATTACAGTAATAAAAATAACAATAACATACTTAAAAACGTTTTAAGTATCTATAGAGTTTCTAGTTTATTAACGTAAAGAACTATTGAAACTTTTGTTCATAAAATACACGAAAAACTAACAATACGCATAATTAACAACATATGTTATTTAACACAGCATAATATCATAAAGCTATTAAGCAACTAAAAATAAAAAATGTTTTGATTTAATTAAACGTTAGTATCATATCAATACACAATTTTTTTAAACCTGCGTTAAAAAATCCTAAAGCTTTGTTCTTTTTGCTTAGTAGGTAAAAAAGCATGGTTTGTTTTTTTGTTTAATAAAATGTTTAAAAAAACTAAAATGTTTTAAAATTAAAATTACTATTTTTTAGTTAGTGAAATTTAAAAAAAAATGTTTCAAATACAAATAATAATGTAAAATTATCTATAGCAGTTGAATTATATGGTAAATCGATTAATTTTTACTATTTTTAATACAACCAAGTTTCACATATTTATCATTTCAAAACAGCAAAGATTTAAAAAAAAATGTTAACCAAACAAGGCTAATATGGTATTGATGGATAATTATCTTTTAAATTTTCAAACATCATTTAAGTGTTTATGGTGCAAACTCTAAAGAAGAGTTTCTACGAAGACGCTTAAACAGACCCGGCGAGCGCGAAGAAAGTGTTGAAGAAGGTGCAAGCCATCAACAGCGCGAAAATCGACAAGTTTACGCGGGAACGTTCACATTTAGAGTTCGCATCCTCACAGTCCTCATCAACTTTACAAAGAGCGAATTGTTTCATATTATTGCTTAATGAAACGCTCAAAAGCATTTCATCATCATCTACAAAAGCGCACTTGAAGGTATCAAAAAAGGGCTCATTAGGTTTCCATTTAAACACGAATTCGGTGTCGTTGAAGCTAGTTCCGTCTGAGAAGACGTAGTTGTTGTCGAACTTGTCGGCACGTTTTTCCAAGTCCTTGACGCTGATTCCAAGCCAGATTCCATTTTCACGTGTGGTGTTGAATAAATTTTTGACCACACGCTGTGCTTTTATTGCGTTTTCACTGTGAAATAAAAAATATGTTTAGTGTTTTTTAATGTTAAAATCAAAAGCCTACTATAGTATTTTCATTGTTTAAATAACAATCCAATGTTTTTCATAAATATTTTAGTATATTTTTACTGCAACTCTTCAGAAACTTTCTGCAGAGATTTGATTTAAAATAATATTTTTTTTTACTAAAAATAAAAAACTTTAGAAAATTACTGAAGTGATTAATTGCTTAAGTGGTTGCTGTAGCTGAAGTGATTGCATTATTTTTTTCTTAACTAATGTAAATTAGTAATTAATACAAAAATTAACATTTTAATTAACAAAATAAAATAAAGTGGTTTAAACAATTAAAGACATGTTTAAGTAAATAAAACAACCAAAAACACTTTAAATAAATAAATCTAATTCCTTCTAATCTAACCAAATCAATTGAATTTGTACAATTATAATAAACTTAAATCTCGATACATCATAGCTGTTTGCACAATCGACGTAATTAATCAGATGTTGTGCTATCGAAGATCTTTTAGTCGCATTTATAACAGTTTTCGTCTTATTATTAATCTTTTCCTTTAAAAAGTTTAATATACCTTTAGGTATATGTGCATTTGCTCTCGTTTAAAGATGCTTAGATTTTTGTCCAATATAACTTCTTTCGCAGAAAACGTTAAATTTACAAATAATACAATTTTTATTAAGGTAGGATGTTAGGTCTTTGAGTTTCAGTCTAAGAACTGGTTTTGAAACAAATACTACTCTAGGCTTTACTTGGTTATAAGTTGAAGCTATTAGTTCTTGCAGTTTCTTTTCGAACAAACGTGATACGTTACCCAAATATGATAGTTTAAGAACTGCAGTAGTTTGTTCGGTCCAAACAATTTAGGCTTCCTACGGTTGTCATCGTGTGATTTTATGACTTACTTTTATCAGCTCTAATAAATGACCATTTACCACTAAAATTTCCTTAATTTTTCTGTTTCAGAATGAAACAAATCAGGAGAACAGATTATACATACCTGGTAGTAAAAGGTTCTAATCAGGTTTTTTTTTGGTACAAAAAGATTGAAAGTGTAAATATTGTCCTGTAAAAGAGAGCTTTCTGTACACACTGGTAAAGAGTTTAGCTTTTCTTTTTGTTATTAATTTATTTTAAAAATTAATTTGGTTATTGATTTAAATTTTCTTGGTGAATGGAACTTTTTCATGTCACACGTTTAGCTTAAAAAAAAAGTTTCCTTAACTTTCTCTGACTGTGCAATAACTAGACAATCATCCATATACCTTATGTAAAGAGCTTGTGATAGTAATTCATCAAACAGTTTAGGTTCTAAATATCCCACAAAGAAATTAGCAAGAGTAGGCCCAAGAGGAGACCCCATAGCTAATCCGATTATTAGACGATAAATTTCGTTATCAAAACTAAACTGTCGTGGCTTGTAGCTATTTTTATTAATTTTATAAAACTAGTTTTTTGATACTTAGTTTTCTTAAGCTTTACAGTACTACACAACAAATTTGTATAACCTCATCCAATGGGACATTTGTAAAAAAATTTTACATCAAAGGAGGATATGAATGTGTTTTCTGTATTAATATTCCTAATTCACTTAATCACTTCAAAAGAGTCTTTAAAAACAAAACGTGAATAATGATTTAGTTCTAGCTTAAGTAATAAGTTATAAAACCTTACTAGCTTGTCTTGGCGAGACTTTGGTATTGACAAAATTAACCTAAAAGGAACTTCCGTTTTATGCAACCGTTTTTTAATATTTTTAGTTTTATCAATTTCGTTTTACTGCTTTAGAATTTTATTTTCCTTGTGACTCATTTAAAGGTTGATTGTTTTAATGGTTAAATATCTTGTAACCCTCGGCCTGTATTAAAGGATTACTTTCAAGGATTACTTTTTATTTATTTCTAGAATAATGTTTATGTTAAATAAGAAAGTTTAAATGTCTAATGAAAATGAAATCAAGTTGCTGATTGAAAATTCCAAGATCGGAAAGCAACTGAAAGAGAAACTTATAGCACATGGAGTTAAAAAAAATATGGAGTTTAATTCACTGCAAAATGATGTTTGCAAATTAAAAAATGAATATACTGAGAAAAGTTTGAGTCTTGAACAAAGGTTGGTTGAATTGAGAAGTGATGATTGCCTATGTGAAAAGAGTCTTAGCCTTGACAAAAAATATACTGCAATGGAACAAAAAATTAGTGATCTACAAACATCTTTCCTTCAGTTTAAACAAAAATTTTATACAAAATGTAAAAAGTTCCAACCTAAGTTTCTGCCCTACGCTGATGCAGTTCGATTGAATAAATCAGCTGAGTTTTTCACAGATATAAGTACAAAATTGATTCTCAAAGTGATGAAAAACTAAAAGAAAAAAAGGCACTGAATGTGATTGTTTTCAATATTCTAGACTCGGAATGTTCTAATAGCTCACTTGAAAACTCGAAAAGATATTTTAAAACTATTCAAGAAATTTTGGGTGTAAACAAAGTTATTGAATCTGAATTCAACTCGTTGTACCGAATTGCAAAAATTATCAAGGATAGATGCAGACCAATTATAATTAAGCTCAACAATTTGAAATCAAAACAGAGACTTTTTAAATTAAGAAATCTCAAAGTTATTAGCAAAAGAAATGAAATCGCAGTATATATTAATCCCGATAGAACAGCTTCAGAACTATTGTCTTTTAAGAAATTGCGAGAAAAATTAAAAACAAAACAACAACTAGCTGATGAAAAAAATCTGAGTGTTCAATACGTAATACAAATAACAAAATAGTTGAAAAAATACAGCAGCCCTATCGTTACACCACCCTAGAACTCTGGGGTTAGTGTTAGTTGTAACAACTTTGTTGAAAACTTTCATACATTCAATATATTTAGTTAGTGCCGCTTTTGTTAAAAATTGTTTAAAAGTTATTGAAATTAAAAGAGAATTTTTTACATTGACAGTTTTGAATTTATATGCTTTGATTTAATTCTCAATGGATTAAAGTTAAGATTTCTACGTATTTATATCCCTCCAAATCTTTCTAAATCTGTTTAAATGTATCAAACATGATTGACCTAATTAAACAGTTCACAAAAAAAATTGTTTCTTTTTATTTTATTGGTGACTTTAATTTCCAAATATTGAAATCTCATATTTTAATGAATGTAATAAAAGTTTTATTAAGTTTTATTCAGAGACTTTTTCAACCCAAATTATTGATTCACCTACACATAAAGACAACATACAGTATACACAACTACACCATTAAGTATTCTTAATTTAATGGTTACTAATATGATGAAGTTAGATAGAATTAAATTTCATTTAGTGGATTCACCTTTAACCAATACTAACGACCATTACCTTATATCATTTTGAATTAATGTTAATAAAAGCATAAATTTAGCAACTGTGACACTTTACCCAGCTTTTTCCAGAGCGGATTTTAAGTGTATTAACGAATATTTGTCAAGTATAGATTGGAAATTTATTTGTAATACATCAGAAAATTTACAGGAGTTTTATGATAAATTTGTTAGCATTATTAATCTTGCACTTAAAAAATTTGTGCCTTTGATGAAAAAAAATAAAAAAAGTAAAAATATATCCTTCTAATTTAAAAAATCTACTAAAAGAAAAGCAAAGGCTATACAAAAAAAAGCAAGTTAGATCAGCAGATTACTAAAAAATACAAGCTAGTTTCAAAAGCATACGTACGGCTGTAAAACAATTCGACATTCAACATGAAAAAAGCTTTTGTCAAAATATAAATTAAAAAAAAAATAATTGGTTGGGAAAATCAAAGCTAAATCTATCACCTTCCTTTCCTCTTTTACTTAATAAAAATAGTTTACCATTAATTTCTGACTTTTTTTAATGAAAATAGTTTACCATTAACTTCTGGTTTTTACTTAATGAAAATAGTTTACCATTAACTTCTGACTTTGATAAAACCTCTGGTTTTAACAAATCATTCCAAAAAGTGTTTAGTAAAAATTATGAAGACGAACATTTTAAACGTATTGATAAAAGTTGTCTTGAAATGCAGGATTTTTTTATTAGTAATAATATAATAAATGAATCTGTATATCATTTCAAAGATAAAATACTCAGAACAGCAGAAAATATAACTTCATAATTTTTTAAAACGAACTATTTGCTCTCTCATTTTCCAAACTCGTGAATTTTTATTTGTTCTTTAGCTATTTCTTTCATACCAAAACAATGGAAAAAATCTTATATTATACCAATATACAAAAACGGAAACATAAATAATCCATTAAACTACAGACCAATTTCACTAACTAGTAGCTTTTGCAGATCTTTTGAACATATAGTTTCATTAAAAAACACTTAATCATATTTTTTAGTATAATCTTATTTCTCCGAAACAATTCGGTTTTCTTTCTAAAAAAACTTTCTGTATTCAACTATTGGATTGCTTTCGTTTATGGTTTTTATCTTTTTTTAACAATAAATCTATCAATGTAATTTATACAGACATTTAGAAAGCATTTGACTCTGTCTCTTTAAGTTAATTAAAACCTTATCTCAATAAAGAATTAGTAGAAATCTAGTTGGAATGGTTTAAATAATTTCTTCAGGATAAAACACAAAGAGTAGTTATCGGTAACACGTTCTCAGAATCCTTACCAATTTTTAGTGGAGTTCCTCAAGGAGGGGTTATTGGCCCACATTTATTTATAATTTATATAAATGATATAACCTCAGAAGTTGGTTCTAATAGCAACATTAAGCTTTTTGCAGACGACACAAAAGCATTTAGCTAATCTAACTTAGTTTTACAAAAAATTTTAGATAAAATCTACCATTGATTAAAAGAAAGGAAATTAAACCTAAATCCCAGCAAATGTCATGTTTTAAATACTTACATAAGTACACCTATTTCTACGTTTGACTTTAATATAAACAATGCAATCTTACCTAAAACTGAAGGGTTTAAAGACCTTGGAATTTTTATTTCATATAATTTAAAATGTAACTATCACATTAACTATATTTACCGTACTGCATCAATTTTATCTTTTCAAATTCTAGAAAGCTTTATATCTACAGATTTGGAAATTCTTAAAAAATTGTACCTAGTTTACATCAGTACTAAGATGGAATACAACACACCTTTATGGTCTCAAAGACATCAACCAACTAGAACTAATTCAAAGAAAATTTACGAGATCAATCTTTAATCGGTGCAACATTTCATATACGTCTTACTTAGACATACTAACTAAGCTTAATATAAAAACTTTAGAGTACAGAAGACTTGAACTTGATCTTATTACTTTTTTTTTAAACTAATTAACAATAAAACTAATATTAATTCCCAAACTTTCTTCAAACCTTATAAAAACTTACTAACTCGGAGATAATAATAGAAAATATACATGCAAAAATAATTTCAACAATGTTGGTTGACAAAATTCTTTTTTCTATCGTTTGGTAAAAATGTGGAACGAACTTCTAAATGAACTAGATCTTGCAAAAATCTTGAACATTTTCGATTAAAGTTAAAAAAGAATTATTAAAACAAAATATTTACCAGTAAAATTTATAAGTAATTAGTTTTATTCATTTCTTTAACCATTGATTCGGTATGTTGTATGTAGTTTATTGGTAGTTTGATTTGTAAGCAATACCTTCCCCTTATAGATTTTAATTACTTTTTAGTTTTGAATATTTTGCCGGTCTATTGTTAATGTGTTTCGGGCTTTAGATTCTAAAAATATTGGATGCTCAGTTGATTTGTAAGCTAGATTTGTGAATTGTTGCTGCCACGTGTTTGTAGTGATTTTTGACTGAATTTGCCGTGGTGAAACTTTGGAAAAATGATGAATGGCGAATAGTTGTTGAGATCAATGTTCTGCAAAATGAAAATTTCTTTCTAAAGTTGAAAATGAATGCCGTTTTGAAATTTCATGTTTGATGAAGAGTGGTCTTCAAAATAGTTCCTAGAATTTCGAGCCAGGTACTGAAGAATTTTGACAAGACATGCTTGTTTCAAAGATTTCATGTTTTAGAGTGTATAATTGAAGATTGATGTCTTTGGAATCTTTGAATATTTTGGTTGTGAAAGTTTGAGTTTTTTTCAGTTTATGCCTTGTATGGGTTTTATGTTTGTTTTAACACTGTAATTTTATTATTCGTTTTATGTTAGTGTCTTTCAGTTTGAGTGGCTTAGGTTTTAATGCCTAGGTCCTTCGTTTGACAATAAACTTCAATAATAGCAATATATAAAGCCAAGTTACTTTTTGTAGAAATAAATACCAGAGCTATGAAGTTACAAATATTTAATATCTTTAATATAAATTAATGACAGCATTGAAAAATATAAATTTATAAACAATATGTAAAAATTTAGTCTAAAAACAGCTTATGACCAACAACAATTCAATAAAAATCAATACATTAAGCGCCAAAACAGAAAAATAATCGAAAACTTAGGTACTATTCACTAACAAAGGGCGAATTTGTTACAATATTATATATATATTTTTTACTAGTGTCTAGTTTCGATTGTTTGTTTATTTATAATTAGAGAAAAAAAAAAACTTTTACGTTAAAAAACTGTATTAAAACTAAATAAATCAATGTTTATCCTAATATTATGCTAAATTATTATGCTACATATTTAAGTAGAACTCCTATTATTATGCTACATAAAATTTTATACATTTTTATACTTATACTTATAAATTGCTTTTTATTGAATAAAAAAGGGCTGAAGAACGCGTACTAAACGATTAATCAGTTATTTGAGGTAAAATATTGTTTTAGTCAACTTAATTTAATTTAAGTACCTACGAAATGAAAATAGTATATTTTATTGTCAAAGGACTTCTCAAAGCAAGTGTCAGAAATATTTTCTAAAACAACACTCTGCTAATAATGTAATGTTCTTTACAAACTAAAGTTAAAAACAAAATATATTTGTTACAGACTAAATAACCAAAACTGTTTTAGTACACGAGGTCTTTGGACACAGTATTTTGAGGGTTAAAAAACATTTTTATTTACATGCCATAAAAGTTTAACGAATAAACTTTTTTTTTAAATATTAATAATCTATTAAAAGGTACTATCAATTTTCGATAAGTGTTATCTTTTATTTTCCAAATAAACTAAACTTGTATCTTTGTACTTTATAGATTTATTTGTCAACTACAGTTGTTTTGTTTTTGAAAGCTGATTTTTAATCATAATGTGTATATTATAAATTTTATTAACAATAGAATGTTTCACTCGCAGAGACTAGTCAAACGAAATTATCAGGTGAATAAAGTTTTATTCAAATAGAATTCAATTGTTAACAAAATTTAAAACTTATAGTTGATCACTATCCTTATATTTAAGTTGAGAACAGTAATTTTCATCATTTAAGTAGAAAATACAGAACAATATATATAGCATAGAAAATTTATTCTTTAGTTTAAAAGCTTTTAATAAATTTAAAATCAACCTTTCTTTGAGGTCTTCCGATGCTATTTCTCCTTCCAAGGCATTACATTCGTCTTTTGCTTTTAGAAACGGAATAATTTTATTGGTTACCACGTAGTTGTAGCTGCACTCTGTAGATTTTTTTTAATTTTTTAAATAAAAACAACAAAAAGTACAGCGTTATGGTGAGCACAAAAATTTAAAGTTTACCAAAAAAAAGGTTATGAAAAATGTACAAATTAAAAGCAGAGGTTAATGACTTAACTGATTGAAAGTACTAATTTCACTTAAAGACATTGTATAACTGGTTTACAATTATTATTGATACAACGAAAATATGCAAAAGCACATTAATTTTGATTAAAAACGTATTTTGCGAAATTTAAACTGTTAAAGAAAAACTAAGTTGTTGACCGATTTATTTCATAAAACAAATACAGTTGTTTTCAATCGTTATAGTTCTTTGAAAATGTTACTAAACACTTTAAACTGTGAAAACAAAGTAATTTTCTTAGCTGATTACAAAGCTATTTATTTTTATTCACTTGTGCAAGTGAACTGATTTGTAAAAAGTTTTATAACAGTTAGTATTATCGCAACAACTATAAAACAAAAAATAGTAATATAAATAATCATAGGCTATAGCTAGATAAAAGAAACTTCTAAAACATACTTCTCGTTTCTGTTGTCTGTGTGTAAAATAGCAGGGCAGTTGCTATAAAGAATATCTTCATTTTACAAGCAAGTCTTTGTTAATTTGTTTAACTAAAGAATCAACTGTTTAAAGTTTTAAAGTTAATTTTATTTTGTTAAAGTTTTTACCAATTTGTAAATTAGCAATTAGGAAATGCTTGTATTGAGAACAATAAAAAAAAGACTAAAAAAGCAGTTTAAATATACTTTTAACAATGTAACTTTAAATAACAAACATATAAATACTATAAAGAACCTCATACATAACTCATAAAGGTTCTACATTGTTTCGCCTTGACAGAACTTTCAAAATGGTAAATGCCTACAACACACCAACGTATTTATGCTGAACATAGCTAGGCGTTTTTATCAACTATGATTGGATGAAAACATTAACACGTGTAACTGTATCAGCTCGATGTACGTAAGTAATTAGTAAGAAGCTTGTTATTATTACATTTTGCTTAATAAACTGTTGAGCAGCGTGATTAATTGCTACTTCATCAAAACTTTCTGTTTATTGTTTGTTGTGTAATAAGTACGTAGGCACACACTAATTAAGCTTCTCAACAAAAAAAGCGGCTTGCTTACTTTTTTTGGTTTTAACTTAAGCTGTTTTGTATAATTTTTAAAGCACATATGATACACTACTAATGAAGCGGCTCGCTAAATTCACAAAAGCTTAGCATATTAGAAAACAATTTACGGTATATTATTTACGATGAACAGCTTATATACTGAAACTTTGTATTTTATTATTTTCTATTGATGTGTCTTATATGAAAATAATATAAAGTACTTAAAACAATTTTTATTCAATTCTTTACTCGCTCTCTGTTTAATATAGCTATTTTTAAACGATGCTTCAGATATTCAACTTGCTTAAATAAAACTAATCCTATAAGTTTTAACTTATTGAAAATTGTATGGTCGGTTACGAGTAATTAATTTCATTTAACTTGCAGTTTTGAAACATGTAGTTAGGTAAACATTGATTTTTTTATCATCAAAAGTTTTTGGAAGCCATTTGTACGTAGCAATTTTTATTCTAAACTAATGAAAACTTGAAATTTGTTACAGATTAATTTAGTTTTGTTATACTGAAATAACGATAATATAGTTAATCACTCTGTAAATTATCGTTATTGCTTGAACTGATTCGACTGCTTAACTAACTCTTGACTTCATAAAAATTTCTTTTTTTTTTTTCGACAATAAGCATGTAGGCGCAAATCTTATTGAGCGTCTCAAAAACAAGTGCTGCTTGCTCAATTATTTGTTGAATAATTTAAGTAGTTTGAATTGATACTCAATGCACATATGATTCTCTATCAAAGCAGTGGCTCGCTAAACTTTTAAATGCTACGCTCAGTAGACTACTTATAAATAACTTTTGTGCACACTAGGTTGTTTACATTAAACAGTTTAATAACTGGTGTATATTTTATAATGTTTGAAAATTTTTGATATGTAGTTAAGAGTAAATATTAGTATGAAGTACTTAAAATAATACTTAATGATTCTGTAGTGCTCACATTCAGCCTAATGTATACTTACTTTTAGCGTCACAGTACTTACTTTACTTCCTACAATAACACTAAGCCAATAATTTTTAATTTGATTTTAAAATAATGAATTAAAAAGTGTAGAAGTTGTTTAATTTTTATTTTAAAACATGTGGTTTAGACAAATGTTTTTTTCGTTAATGTTTAAGACTTTTAACTAGCTTATTTTAAGTAAAAATATTTCATTCTTAAAATTTAAAAAGTTAAACACTTTATTTAGATTTATTTAGCTTCATCATACTTAAATAACAAGTATAAAGTTATTCACACTATAAATAAACTTCGGATATTTCTTTTTAATAGTTGTAGCATTGTAGAAATACTTTATAATTGTTACTTCACGTATGATACTATACCAAATTAGCGGCTTGCAAAATTTTTAAATGCTACGCTCGATAGATTATTAATAAATAATATCTGTGCACACTAGATTGTTTACGATGAACAGTTTAATTATGTTTGAATTTTTTTGTGTGTAGTAAATGAAGTAGTATAAAATAGTTAAAATAATACATAAAGCTTCCGTACTTTTCTACTGATTAGACTTCCTAAAACAAGACAAACACAATAAGTCTTAACATAAAGAAAATTGTTTTTTCAATCAAGAGTTGAAAAACTTGTTTGATTTTTACTTTAAAGGCATGTGGCTTGACAAACTTTGATTTATATTTTGTATATTGTTAATACTTTTGACCATCCAGTTTATAAATAGAAATGTTTTATCTTAAACAATTAAAACTTTCAAGTTTTTTCAAAGTAATTTGGTTTGTTATTTTAAAATAACGAGTATATAGTTAATTACTCTACAAGTTTAAATCGATGCAACTTATCTGACTGCTCAATGAATTGTTGACTTTATAAAAATTTCATGTTTTTTGCTTGTAATAAGCATGTAGGCGCAAGCTTATCAAGCTTTCCAACAATAAGCTTGTCTTGCCTACTTTGTTTATTTTCATTTTTTTAAAGCACATTTGATACTCTACAAAACAGCACCTAGCCAAATTTAAAAACGTAGACTATTAATAAATAGTTTATGTGCACATTAGATTGTTTACAATAAACAGTTTAATTACTGATGCACATCTTATTATGTTTAAAATTTATTATTGTGTAGCATATGATAGTAGTATTAAGTACATAAATCATTACTTTACGATTCTGTAATACTTAGTCTCTGCCTAAAATATGTTTACTTTTAATAGCACAATAGTTATTTAAATTTCTAAAATAAGAGTATACTTAAAAATTCTAATTTATGGAAAAATATATAAGCAATTAAAAAATATTGAAATTGTTTAATTTTGATTTAAAACATGTGGCTTAGTCAAAAATATTTTTTTTTTTTAAAACTTTCAACTAGCTCATTTTAAGTAAGAACTTTTTAATTTCTAATATTGATAAATTTTAAAACTATTTTAGAGCAATTTAATTGTTATATACTAAAGAATCAGCATATAGTAATTCACTCTTTAAGTTAACTTCGCTTATTTCTACTTCAGTATTGTAGAATTGTCTAACTAATTAGTAATTGTTACTTAATCAAAGCCTACTGATTATTGTATAATAAGTACGTAGGCGGAAAGTAATAAAGCTTCTTAACAAAAAATGCGACTTGCTACTTTGTTTGGTTTTAATTTAATTTATTTAGTTTTTTTTTAAGCATACATGAAACGCTTCTAAAGAAGCGACTCGCTAATTTATTTAACGATACTCATAGTAGACTATTTAAATTGAATATCTGTCCATACTAGATTATTTACGTTGAACAGCATAGGTACTGCCAACTCTTATTATGTACTTTTGATGATGTGTAATATATGAAAGTAGTATTAATTACTTAAAATAATACTTTATAGTTCTGTAGAACTCACTTTCTGCCTAAAATATGTTTACTTTTAACAGTGCATGACTTATTTGACTTGCTTAAATAAAAATAAGTAAATAAATTTTAAATTTTTGAAAATTACACGATCGGTTATGAGTAGTTAAACTTATTTAACTTTCAGTTTTAAAACACGTGACTTAAGGTAACATAGATTTAATAATTGTTATAACTTTTGGGAAGCCATTTTTATGTGGCATTTTTTTCGAAACTATCGAAAACTTGAAATTTGTTACAGATTAATTTATTTTTGTTATACTGAAATAACGATAATATAGTTAATCACTCTGTAAATTATCATTATTGCTTGAACTGATTCGACTGCTTAACTAACTTTTGACTTCATAAAAATTTCTTATTTTTTCTTTGATAATAAGCATGTAGGCGCAAAGCATATTGAGCGTCTTGAAAACAAGTGCTGCTTGCTCAATTATTTGTTGAATAATTTAAGTAGTTTGAGTTAATACTCTATGCACATATGATTCTCTATCAAAGCAGTGGCTCGCTAAACTTTTAAATGCTACGCTCAGTAGACTACTTAGAAATAACTTTTGTGCACACTAGGTTGTTTACATTAAACAGTTTAATTACTGGTGCATATTTTATAATGTTTGAAAATTGTTGATATGTAGTTGATAAAAGTAGTGAACAAGTACCTGAAATAATATTTTATACTTCTGTTATACTCAGTCTCTGCCGAAACTATATATCGCTTTAACGCCACTATACTTGCTATAACAAGAAAAATCAAGTACGTTTTAACTTCTAAAAAACTATCTAATCTCAAAAGAATTGTAAAAATTGTTAAGTTTTGACTTAAACAAGTGGCTTAGGCAAACTTTGAGCTATGTTTGTTGGTTGTTAATACTTTTGACCGGCTCGTTTAATTAATTATTTTCTTCTTAAACATTCAAAAACTTTATAATAGTTGAAGTGTAAATTATCTTCGTTTAACTAAAATAACAAGTATATAGTTATTAACTGTATAAGCTTAAATTGCTAGACTTAGCTGAATGCTTAACTAAATATTGACTTCATAAAAATTTCCTGTTTATTGCTTGTGTAATAAGCATGTAGGCGCAACCTTATCTAGCTTGTTAACAATAAGCGCAGCTTGCTTATTTTTTTTTTTTAATTTTGTAATTAGTTTGATTTTCAATGCACATATGATACTCTATCAAAGCAGTTGCTCACTATTTTTCAAGTGCTACACTCAGTAGACTACTTAAAAAGAATTTCCGTGCACACTACATTGTTTACGATGAACAGTTTGATAATGTTTGAAATTTATTGATGTGTAATAAATGGAATACGATCATTTAAATAAAATAATACTTTATGATTCTGTACTATTCAAATTTTTATTTGCACTCTACTGATTTGACTTGCTAAAACAAGAATAAACCCGATAGGTTTTAACAAAAAGAAAATTATTTTATTAATTAAGAGTTGCAAAATTTGTTTGATTTTAACTTTAAAGCATGTGGCTTAGGCAAACTTTGATTTATATTTTGTTGATTTTGATAATTTTGACCAGCTCGTTTTAAAATAGTACTTAATGTTTTAAAAACTTAAAACTTTCAAATTGTTTTAGAGTAAATCAGCTTGGTTATATTAAAATAACGAGTATAAAGTTAATCACTGTATAATTTATAGTCGATAAAAGTGATCTGACTGCTTAATTAATTGTTGACTTCATAAAAAAATAGCTGTTTATTGCTTGTTGTCTAATAAGCATGTATGTGCAAGCTTATCAAGCTTCTTAACAATAAGCTCGTTTTGCTTACTTTGTTTGTTTTTATAAAAAGTTTTATTTAGCTTTATTTTCAAAGCACAAATGATCTTTACTAAAGCAGCGGCTCGCCAAATTTCAAAAGTAGACTATTAATAAATATTTAATGTGCACAGTAGATTGTTTACGATGAACTGTTTGAATACTGTTGCTTGTTTTATTATTTTTAAAATTTATTGATAGTACTAAGTAGTATAAAAAAGTCGGTAGCTGTCTCAATTGCGCGAGCGTACAAAATTGCACGAGGGTACAAAATTGCACGATTTTACAGAAACTCGCGAAGATACTTTTGCACGAGGGGATAAAATTTCACAAAGATAAAATTTCACGAAGATACTTTTACACGAAGACACTTTTGCACGAGCAGACAATTTTGCACGAAGACAATTTTACACGGAATTTTTTTTATGTAAAATTTTTTTATTAATAGATTTTTTTTTGTTTTATTAATTTAAAATAAAATATTATTTTTTTTTTTTCATATCACTGTTACCCCTAACCCTTACTCTCGGTCGGTAGCTTTGTTTTTTATTTTTTTTTACTATCACTATTATCCCTAACCCTTACTCTCGGTCAGTAACTTTTTTTGTTTTTGTTTTTTGTTATTAAATAGTTTTTAATTTTTTTTTTTCTAATTTTTTTTACTCACGTGCAAAAATGTAACTCGTGCAAAATTGACCCTTGGTGTAAAATCATCTTCGTGTAATTTTGTTCCCTCGTGGAATTTCTGCCCTCTTGCAATTTTGGCTTTGTGCAAATTTGTACACTCGTGCAATTTAGTCCCCTCGTGCAACTTATTAACCTCGTGCATTTTTGTCTTCGTCCAATTTAGACTCGTCCCTTATAAAAGTAGTATAAAGTACTTGAGATAATTTCTTATGATCCTGTAGTAATCACTTTCAGTCTAGAATGTATATACTATTAAGCACAATACTTATTGACTTGCTTTAATAAAACAAAGCCAATAATTTTGTGTAAAAGTTTGTAATGATCAATTAAAAACTATAGAAATTATTAGATTTTGATTTTGAAACATGTGGCTTAGTCAAACATTATTTTTGTTAGTATTTAAAACTTTTAACTCAATTTGAGTAAGAAACTATTAAGCTTAATAATTCAAAAATTTGAAAATCTTTTAGAGTGATTTTATCATTCTAAAATACCAAGCATAAAGTTGACTTCATAAAAATTTCATGTTTTTTGCCTAACGTGTAATAAGCTGTAGGCGCAAGCTTAAAAGCTTCTCAACAATAAAATTATCATTATTAATTATTCTCAAAGAAATCAGTTGTTAGCATAATTAATAGATTTCAATCAGCAAATTGTGAAAAACAAATTTCGTGAGTTACACTGTGCGAGTGAAGTACAGGAACAGAGCAACCGGTATTCTGAAATATTCTATTTCCAGCTGCAGAAGCTTTGCCTGTAGAACACCAGTGACATTTTGTATTTTTTATATTTATTGCATTATTATAATATTATCGCTTGATCACCTTGTATCTTCTGTAAGTTTGACTTTAATAATTCTTTAAAGCTCGATTTTCCAAAGTAAGCAATCAAGCCCTTTTAAGGCAGTAAAGAGTAGGACAGCGAACACTAAGTTACTAAGTAGTGAAGGAGCGATATCTGATAAGATTTTTAAGCCTCAGTCAAGCGGGCGATATTGTTCATGAACTTAATAAACTTCGCTCTGAATCAGACGTCTTCATTATGTACACCACTACACACTAGTATTCATTGGGGTCAATTACAGAAAAAAGAATTCGCCGCTATTTACGTTTCTAATTCTTAATATCTAATTTTTTCACGGTACTTTTAAATGCAAGTTAGTATCCAGCTGACAATTCGTAGGTCGTTATTTATGTAAGTTGCCTTAAGTATATACATTATAAAAATATATACTAAACAAATAGAAGTTTGAACCTGTAGACATAATTAAACTGCAGAATAGTACAAAACGTTATTAACAGTAACAAAAGAACATGTACCAATTATAAATAAAAAATCAAAACTCAGAAAAGTTGTCAATTGACTTAGTATAACAAAAATTTTAAATAACTAAGCTACAATTAACTCAATTACTTGTCAAATCTAAACACAAGAGACTATTTTTGACAATAAAAACTTTAAGGGAAAAAGCATTTAGCTTGAAACAAAATATGATACCTAAATGAACAATGATATTTGAGCAGAATATTATTTTCTATTTTTACGTTACAGTATTAACAGTCAGGCGTTTACAAATACATTTCTGTAAACGGGACACGTGTTGTAAATTGGCAACCCTGTATAGTTCTACTTCTTAGTCTAACTTAGTGACTTTTCAAAAAAAAAACTGGAAATATTATGAGGTGATAGTTAATAAAATATAACATAGACTTTTACAAACCATTTATGATCCCAAATAACATATATGTCAGGTTATAAAATAGTTAGAGGGATTTCAATCATCTATAATATATTTAATTGTTAAACAAAGAAATATATGAATGAAAATATAGTATTTACTTGAAAGTAGGAGTCATAAGCACTTGATATTTTTCTATTTTTTACATTAATAAAGTAAACTTTTTTGTTTAAGTTTTACCTCAGGGTCAAATAATTAATAGCAAGCTAAAATTAGTAAAATAGCAAGAAAAAAAGTAAAAATTTCATGACAGTCCAAAATTTTTAAATCGCCCCCTTTTCGCCCCCTTACTAATTATGGCCCCCCAAATTACTAAAATCGCCCACTTTGGGAAACCCTGGTTTACATGTTGCATAATTTGTTTTAATATTTTAAAAATAACGCTTAAATTGTTATGTAAGCATAAAAAAAAAGTTCAGTCCATGCTAAAGTGACGCCGTGCTAAAGTATCACTCTTTGCTAAAGTGTCACTCTTTGCTGAAGTGTCATTATGTGCTAAAGTGTCACTCTGTGCTAAAGTGAAGCCCGTGCTTTTCTGACCCGTTCTAAAATGGATATATCTTAAAAATCACAATTGTTCTAGACATCTTTAATTTGTTATTTTAAAAACTATACATACAAACTAAATGAGAAGTAGCATTAAGTTATAAAAGTAAAACGTGAATACTTTTTCCTTTCATTCAGTGTTCATTTGTAATAGTACTCTACGTTTGTGGGTAATTATACGAAATGGAATAAATACAAAAAAAAATTAAATTTTTCATACATAACTTCATTTAAATGCTATTATTACAATCATGCTAAGGCCATGAAATTTAGAATTCTAACTGCAAATAAAAAGTTGAAAACCTCTACTTTTATACAAACTAAGTCGTCGTAATAGAATAAGTCTAACTCTATGTTTAAACTCTTCGTAAGAACTCCGTAAGAACAATTGATTCTGAGGATTGTTTCTCACACCCCATCTCCGATCCTTAATATTTTTTCCTTTCTTGCAAGCAACCTGCCTATTATGGCGGAAAAAATTAGATAAAAACCTGAAAATAAGTAGTAAATAAATAATAATAATGATAATGAATACAGTTTACTGTTAACTTAAGTTGATTTTAGTTACAACCTTTTTTCAAATTACGTTGCTTGCATTAAATAAACAACAAACTAATAAACATCAGAAAACAAAAAAAAAACATATATAATATATTAAAAAATAAAAACTAATTAAAAACTTAACAAAAGTATTGAACCTAAAACTTTAACAAGGACATCTATAAGAAAACTCATCTCACAACCGAACACTTTTCTTTACCTCAGGCTAAAATAAACTAACGGTCAATGGGAAATTTATCATATCTTAAAGTAGTTTGGTGTTGCGAATTGATGTAAACTTGAAGTCCGCAGAACTTTTTATTGTAGTGAAGACCGTTCATATCGCCCATCTTGACTTAGCGGTGTCTTTTGCAACTTGATACTTGATAATTATACTTGTTTTATTTTTCCGGTGATTCATGTGGACGTTGTTTCTGTTTAGGACTTGAATAAAAAATTTAAAGGGAGCTGCTTCGTCGATGTAAAACCAGTAGACATAATTGAAGCTGAAAGATGCAACATTGTTTTAATCAAAAAACTTATTTTCCATGCATTAGCACTTTTCTTTTGAAATCATTTTCTAGTTTTCTTTTACATTTTTAAATAAATCTTTGTAAGATATAAACAAAAAAATATATAACCCTTATAAAGTAAATAGAAAATTAGATTTTCAGTACAAAAACTTGAGTTTTGAACTGTGTTCTTTATTGTTAGTAATTAATTGTAGTTTTCTTAATTTTTATGTCTTAAATCTTACTTTCTTTGTTGAAATAATTATTGTGTACTTAAAACCGAACTAAATTTAAAAATCGTTTCTTTACTTAGTTGTACTTGAATGGATAGCATTAACTTAATTTAATAAATATAGCTGGTATTTATAGCCATAAACTTGCATGCAGTTAAGTACTAAATACATATAAACTGTTTACTACTTAAACTTTTCGTTTTTTTTATCAAACAAACTAAAAATTAAAGACAACTTTTTCCTACTTTATGTAGGAAAAATAATTATTTTTTTTGAATTTAATAAAAATAATTAATTAAAAGTAAATGATGAGCTACTACATAAAATGGTCTGAGTACAAATTAAAGGTTAGATGATCTAAAACCGTAAGTTTAAAGTATTTCACAATGAGTTTAAAATTCTTCGCAATTAATTTTGGTGAAATAAACAATTTGGTTTTATTAAAAGTATTTGTTATATTATATAATTCCAAAATAAAATTTATGTCTTCAAACATAAACCTAAATGACGTTTTAAATTATCTAAAATGTATACTTTTATATGCTAAAACTTTATACTGATTTTTTTTCTATAATCAAAACAAAAGTTATTCATCAAATGACAATTTATTTTATTTAGTTACAAAAACTGTACTATTTCGTTCAATGAAAAGTTTAAGCAAACAGTTTAAAGACAAAAGTTTAAATTGATAAATTTCTATTTACATAATTTAATAGTTTTAAAAATCATGTAAAATTTTCAAGTACAATTAATTATATGTATATCGATGAAAACGTTAAGTCAATTGCTCGTAAAGAAAAGAAAGCAATGTTTCATCTTCTATTGTAGCTTTGTAAATATTAATACGGACTTAATGAAGAAAAAAATCAAGAAAAGGACAAAAATAAGTTAAATTTAAATAGTTTTTGGTGGAAATATTGTTAGGAACTTTTATGATAAAAATTTTTAACCCAGACAAACTTCTAACAAAAAAGAATACCTGTTTCTTTAAACAAAGAAAAGCAATATGTTATATTTTTTTTATATTTGTCAACTATCTATTTCTCTGTTTTATGTTACGAATTTTTTATGGTTTCTAAACAAGCAAATATACAAATACATAAAAAAAGAATTAACTGTATTCTTGATGTATGACTCGATGAAAAATTGAATTTTATCCCGTTGTGCAAAAGTTTCTTTGTTCAATGATGTCCCCTCATGCAGTTTTGTACGCTTGTGCAAATTTGATACCTACCCTGTTTTGTACACTTAGTTTTAAATCAAACGTTTTAAGTGTTTTTTGTCGTTCAATACACGATACAATGGTTTGTTATGCTTTATTTTTCTGCTAGCTGAATGTTTTCTTTTTTTTTTTTTGTAAATTTTAAAATTAAAATATATTATTTATGCAGAGTATAAGTATACTTTTTTTTTAAACTAACGCCCTTGAGACAATGTATTATAATACTTTATCAAATATTTTAGTACTATTGTGAAATCTATTGTGATAAAAATACAGTAGAGTTTAAGTTTTAGTTTTACTTTAAAAATGTCAAATATTTTTATTTATTTGATTGAAACAAAACTAAATAAAAAGTGGTCAGTGTTAATGTAAGTAAACAATGTATTTTTGCGTTATTTGTAAGCAAAAAACTACTGAAGATGCAATTCTCTTAAGATATGTTGTCTCAGTATAGAATTTGTTGTGTTTAAAAACACATAATTTACACATATTGTTTAACAATATGAACATAATAGATGACCATATTATCACCCATTAAATTACCTCTATCAAATTTATATATATTCGATGTCAGTATACATTGGTTATAGTTAAACGAAGGTAATGAAAAAAAAAAACAATAGTTTGGTTTAACTTTAAAATGTATAAATCATTTGTCAAATTTTTAAACTTGGCTGGCATTAAAATTAAGACAAAACTTTAACAATTAAAGTTATTTCTGTTGTTTTCATAGGTCACTGTTTTTTAGTTATAAATGATTAGTAAGATTAATTTTTGCTTAATATTAAAAATACTTTAACAAGTTAATCACTAAAAATAATGATGGAAAGTGAAATTAATTACTTAGGTAAGTTAAACAAAACTGTTAATTAATGTTAATTATATAAACTAAGGATAATATAATAGTATTAAAATTTTATTTAATCTATGTTGTGTTATTTCAATATTTATAATAAAAAAAATACTAAAAAATGTTTAAAGTAAATTTCTTATAATTAAAATTTAAATTAAATATATTAAATGTTTATAATTTGATTTAGATATATAAAGTCTATTTGTTTGCAAAGACAACGAGAAAATTTGTTAAAAATTTAATCAAATATGTTTTATATAAAACTTATTTTATTATTTTTACTACAAAAAGAAAGGATTTTACCAAATGTGACAAACTTATTTTCAGCGTTATAACTTACTTTGTTAATATTAAAACACTAAAAGAATGTTTTTATTTTTTTAAAGTCACACTGATTTGTTTAGTATGTTAAGTTTTGAGTTTTAAATAAAAGTTGGGTTACCATAAAAAGTTCTGTAAACTTAGCATTAATTTAGACAGTTATGTTTAAAAGTCCTAGAAAGAGCATATTCATAATATAGTCTGTAGTTTTATCTATGTCAATCTTTATCAATTCTTTGACATAGTGGTACACTACAATTAACTGTCTAGTAAGATGATACTAGTTACAATTTCATCATCTAGCACAAGTTTCTACCATGTGTGAGAAACCGATAAACAGTATACTGCGTTGTCCTCATGTCTGGTAAAATAGATTACACTTAATTATTTAAACCAATGGTGACTTTTGTTTTGTTTCATTGTAAATATTCTGTAGGTAGTTTTTTGCTTAGTATACATTTTTGTTCTATTAATATGCATATATATTTTTTACTAAATTTTTGCTAAGTAAATATGAGTTTTTTACTTAAGCTTAATTAGTTATCTAAGTTTTAGCTCTTTTAATAGTAAGTTCAAATAATTTTGTGTTTATAGTAGTCATAAAATAATATTTAAAAAATCAGTGTTTAACTGTAAATAGTAATATTAATCACTTAAGTGATCTAAATCCCAAAGGTGATTAATTATACTTCTTTTTTAATTTATAAATCTAGTAATTAAAAAAAACAACAACAAAATATTGAAAAATTTTAAAAATTAAAAATAAAATTTATGTAGAAAACTTAATATATATATATATATATATAATTTATTCAAGTGGCGATTTTAAAAATTCTGGAACATATGTTTCACAAAGCTTTAATTTTTCATAAAGCTTTGATCATCAGCCAGTTAAATTCAAAATACAAAGCACTGTACTAAACAAAGATACACAAGTTATGCAAAAAAACAAAAAACAGTATGACGTAATATTGTACATTACAAATATTCAGTACAAAAATCGATCTACCTTCTAACTAATTAAACAACTAAAATTAACGAAAACAACAGTTAATTGACTATAAAATGCTTCAAAATTTGTTGTGTTTTAAAAGAAGCTTTTTTATATGTCGACAAGACGATATAAATTCGCTTCGCTTATTTAAACAACCTTCCTTTTTTAACGCATACATAACGGCTGTTGATTCTTTTAAGCACGTCATATATATTTTAATATTACGTCATACTGTTTTTTGTTTTTTTTGCATAACTTGTGTATCTTTGTTTAGTACAGTGCTTTGTATTTTGAATTTAACTGGCTGATGATCAAAGCTTTATGAAAAATTAAAGCTTTGTGAAACATATGTTCCAGAATTTTTAAAATCGCCATTTGAATAAATTATTAAAAGCCCTTCAAGTGGGCTCAGTTGAAAGTGTTTACGTTTAAACATTAACCTTATTTTATATATATATATATATATATATATATATAAAAAGTTTTATTCAAAAATGAAAAAACGAGAAGAACTCAAGTTTCGTGATTACTCACTCATCAGCTTCAAAACAAGTTTAAAATAAAGCACAAAACAAAATCACTAATGAAGGTAAAAAATTTTTTTGCATAAATAGATTATGACGTAATTTTGAAACTATCAAAAATCGTGCAAAACGGCTTGTGCAAAAACTAATCTACCAACAGACAATAAACTAGCGAAAATTCATATAACTTCAGTGAGTAATTACATATTAGGACAGATAATTGGAAGAGATAAAGATAAAATTAAGATGCAAATTGAAATTTAGGTTCTTTTAAGATGAACTAGGGTGGGCTCAGTGTGAAAAATTTAATTTATTAAGTTAAATAACTTAATTCTATATATATATATTATATATATATATATATATATATATAACATAGAAAAACAACTAACTTATTTATACTACACAATCTATGTTATAACGACAATAGTTTTACTTTTGTATCAACAGTTGATATGTAAATATGCAACATCATTTTATTATTTTTCATAAAAGTATAACTTAAATCAAGTTTTAAACTTTTTATGACTATTAGTGCTATGTTTTAGATTAGTAAAACAAATATGAAAAAAGAAGGAATTACTTTTGCTGCCTCACTTTTCTATGTAAGTTTGAGTTTTCTTCATTTTCAAATAGTTTTAACTTAAGAAAATAAAATTATTTTTTGCTTCATTTCTGATTTCTTGAAAAATCTACTGATAATTATTTTCATTCTAACCTAACTGTTGTTTAATGGCTAATTAACAATTATATTACTTAATTAAAGTATAAATATGTTGTTGCGGTTTAAAAGATCGTAAATTGATAAAGGGACGGCGAAGTTGTTCAGTCAAAAAGTTAGCATTGGGTTCGTTGTTGTTGTAGGTAGATTTCTTTGCGATTTTCTTGACTAAGTGTTGCAGCGGTTCTGCAATTCTATCTTGAAAAAATTAAAAAGTTGGTGTGTAGCAAGATGACCGAAAGATCTTTCATACACCAGTTCCTTTGACGAAAATATTTAAGCGTTATTTTTTATAGTGTATAATAAACTAATTAAATGAAGTTTGTTTATTAAACAATTTTCAATTTATTTCTAAACTTAATATTTAATTTATTTTTATTTTTTAAACAAAATACGTTTATTTGCAACTCTAATATTTGTAACAAATAATAAATTACAGCTGCTAACGCTTGGTTTTTCAAAAAGTATTGAAAAAGTATCAGAAATTTACGTATCTGACTTTAATGGTTATTTTATTGGAGATGATGTAAAAAATGCTTTAGAAGTAACAAACAACTTTATTGCAAAGGAATTTAATACGACACAAATAGTTAGTTTGTATTTATAACAGTTTTTTTTTGACCTAAATAATGATATTAGTTACTTTTTGACATTAAAGAAAATAGTTTTTAAAATACACAGTATAATTTTAAGCCTTTTCTGGATTACATTACTTTATAAATTTCAAAGTTTGTATAATTTTCTAGTTACAAAAATATCAGACAAAGTTTTTTATTCATTTAGACATATCTAAAAATTTTCAATATAGTTTTATAAGGACAAAACTTCGTTACAAATTTACATAAATTTCAAAATTTATTTGAAGTACTATATGTACTATTATAAAATTAAACTAAAGTAAAATAAATATAATTTACTTAAGCATATATCTTATTTGTTTAATTACTAAGTTTAAGTAATTTATTAAGTTTATTTAATAATTGATAAACAATCGCTTTATTTTTATTCAGGAAAATCAATTTTATCTGTTTGTAAGAGCTGGTGACTCACAATACTAAAAGTAAAAGTTCCTGATAACAGAAACGACACTTGCTTATACAAAGGAGTTGATACAAACGACTCTTCAATAACTGCTGTTGTACAACTTTGTCCTAAAGTGGTAAGAATTTTTGAATTATTATAAGAATTTTTAAGTTAAAGTTCAAATGGCTCGAATAGGTTCTAGATAAAAATTGAAGTTCAATAACTTCTAGGCATTAAACAAATATTCTAGTGTTTCATATTATTGGTTTTGTACAATATAAGCATTTTTAAAAAGTATTATTTCTAAAATAATCCAAACAATATGTTGTTATGGTGAATTATATATCATAACATGTGTATATTAGTGGAAAATACGAATACATTTTACTCATTTTAGTAAATAATTTACAAAAAGCTAAATTGATATATTTTATTTTTTCTAAAGAAAATTAAATTCAATACTGGGAAAAATTTACATAAAACCTGAAGAATATTTAAAAAGGTCAAAAAGAACAACACTTGATTTCTATACAACTACAGGTTTATAATTTTATTTATTATCTATCTATACTTTGATAACGTAGCTTAAGTATAAATGCTTTTGTGTTCTGTATTATCGGTTATAATGGTTTATAATAAATAGTTTTGGAATACTTTTTTTAAGTTGTATATATTGTAAATACTTAAAGTATTTATTTACTTTAAGATTATTTCTGAGCCATAATTTAATTAAAAAGTATTAATATTTTTACTAACATGCTACAGTACTATTTTAATAATAAAAATTACAAAATAAAGGCAAACTTAATGACGTGTTAAGCTTTTAAGAAAACTGATACTGATTCGAAAATAAATATATGTAAATTGATGTAAAAACAAAGTTTATAGTAGCTAATAAGTTTTTAAAATAATTAAACTTCTGTTACCTAATTAAAAATTTATTCTATCAAAATTTATGTTCAGCAATATCAAGTTAATCAATTGTAAATATATTAAAAGCTGCTACAAAAGTAGCATTAAAGCATTTAAGGGAATTTAACATCTTATTAAAAACTTCAGTGTAAAACCTTAGTCTAATCTATATTTCCAATTCTTACTAGAGAGAAAATTATAAAAAACAAATAAGCTTTAATTATCAAAAAAACAAAAATCAAAACAGCTAAAAAGTTTGGTTTGACTGGTAAAACACTCAAAGAAGCACAGAAATTTTTCACTTCACAAGATAGATTACCGATTACTTTGAGCATCAAGTATTTGATAGACCACAATTTCTGTAGTCAGTTTGAAAATAATGAAACAGCAAAAAATCTTATACACACAGTGCACGAACAAGTATGTTTATTGCGCAATGCATTTTTTAATAATATAGTAGTAAAATTTATTGTTTGATTTTTAAATTGGATACTTTAAGTGTCAAATACATGTATTAGTTTAAGTTATTTACAAAATAATTGAATGTTAATCGAATGTTAAATTAGATGTAAATTATCGTTTTTAAGTAACTTTCATTTAAGTAAACTTTTATAAAAACAGTTGTAATAGTATTTTAACTTTCTCCAGTTGAAGTAAAAAAAATTTAAATTTTCATGTTATAATATGCTTATTTTTCAGAAATGTGAAATTATCAAAAAAAATTTTAACTGAATTAATAAAAATTGTAATAACTAGTTTTATACATTTATCTTTTTAATAATAGTTTTCTAACACTTTAACAATAAAATTTTGAGTAAATAAATCTAATTTTTTGTAGTTAAAATATCAGATTTTTGAAAAAAGTTAACCTTTAATGAAAATACATTTTACAGCGCTCATTTTTTTTAATCAGTTTTAATATAACTTTAAAACATAATAGTTTTTTTGGTTATCATTCTTTTTGAATAGATTAAAAAAATGTATTAACTAATGTAATATAGAAGTTTAAATAAAACAGGTTTATATATTATTTTAGGCTTGTCACTATTACGATATATTGGAGCGACCAATAAACATAGAAATCAAAAACATTCACTGTTTGTCAGAATTAGAGGTAATTTTATATTAAAACTTATTTTAAACTTTAAAACACATTTTTAATAGTTTTTACAATAATAAAATTTAGCTAGTTTTAAGTCTATACCTCACAAAAATTTCAAAAAAGTAAAGTATAATCACTAGTTGTAATTACTTTATGTTTTATTTATATAGAATAAGAAAATAAAAAGTTTTGTCTAAAATTTATTTGGTTTAAAAAAAAACTTGCAAGTTCCTAGATTTATAGCATATTTTTATAACATTGTTTAAGAAAAATTTATAAAACGTTAAATGAAATATAGAACTTAAAAATATTTACTACAGTCTAATGAATTCTTTGCAACTGATGAAGAAATGTTGAAAGCTTTAAACTTAGGTAACTCAACGAATTTATCAAATGCTAGAACAAGGGATAAGGTCACTATTAGATACCAAGCAAAACATGGTTTTAAAAATCTGTTTGAAAAACTATCCTGATCGGACTTACAGATACAGAAATGCAGATGCAACAATTTTTGTTACACAATTTTCTGGAGGATTTACAAAAGGTAATCAATAGTTAAGAAATAGGCTTTATTTTCAAAATGACCGAAAATGTTTAAAATTAACGATTTCTGTAAATTATTAAAACCTTATTATAGTTTTATTGTTAAACTAAATAACTTGTATCAACTAAATTATTAAAGTTTGTATTTATATACCATTTACAACTTAATATCAATAGATTATTCATTTTGTGTTTTATACTTTATTACACAAAGGTTCTTAAATCCATACGAGTTTCATTCTCAAGTGATGAATTTTAAATGAAATTTGAAATTTTTTTTTGTTAAGTGAACAGCTCAAAAAATAGCTTTAAAATATGACGTATGAATAAATTCAATAATATAAAAATTACAAAAACTAGAGATGTAGCAATTAAAAACTACAGGTATGTTTAATAATAGGTTTTTAATAATTTTATTCTTCCATTTAATGCTACTTGCGTATTTAAATTAAGTCGCTCTTCCTCAATCAATATTGATTCCAGGCTGTAGAGTTAGCTTTGCTTACATCGTTTTAAAACTTTAAAGTTTAGAACTATGTCAGAGTTTTGACAGGGTGTGCAATTAAAAATGTTTTCAAATATTGCGCTGTTTTTATTTGTTCCGCAGTGGTCCGTAATTCGTCGGAATATTTGCCGTGATGTTTCTTCAATGTAAGAGATGCTCTGATCTGCAGAGCAGGTATATTAAAAAATAACATTTGCGACAAATACTTCCGAGCATTTACTTTTGTTGCTGAAGTAGTCAGAAACTTTTTTGCTGATGTAGGCCGGTTTAATATTAATGTTGTGTTTTTGAAATATGGCTTTTATTTGTTTTTGGAATCTTATTTAACAACTACCTACGTAAATTGTTGTGAAATAAGAGTAGTTTTTGGTATCCAAAAACCTTATAGAGTCCAAAATCGACAAGTTTCTTCAAGCTCACAAAATCGACAACTCAATATTGAAACAAAAGAAAAAAGAAACCAAAAACTACTCTTATTTCACAACAATTTACGTAGGTAGTTGTTCAATAAGATTCCGAAAACGAATAAAATTCATATTTCAAAAACACAACATTAATATTAAACCGGCCTACACCAGCAAAAAGGTTTCTGACTACTTCAGCAACAAAAGTAAATGCTCGGAAGTATTTGTCGCAAATGTTATTTTTTAATATACCTGCTCTGCAGATCAGAGCATCTCTTACATTGAAGAAACATCACGGCAAATATTCCGACGAATTACGGACCACTGTGGAACAAACAAAAACAGCGCAATATTTGAAAATCTTTTTAATTGCACACCCTGTCAAAACTCTGACATAGTTCAAAACTTTAAAGTTTTAAACGATGTAAGCAAAGCTAACTCTACAGCCTGGAATCAATATTGATTGAGGAAGAGCGACCTAATTTAAGTACGCAAGTAGCATTCAATGGAAAAACTAAACTATTAACAATCTATTAATAAATATACCATTAGTTTTTAATTGCTACATCTCTAGTTTTTGTAATTTTTGTATTTTTGAATTTATTCATACGTCATATTTAAAAGCTATTTTTTAAGCTATTCACTTAACAAAAAAAAAATCAAGTTTCATATAAAATTTATCACTTGAGAATGAAACTCGTATGGTTTTAAAAAGCTTTGTGTAATAAAATATAAAAAACAAAATGAATAATCTATTGATATTAAGTTGCAAATGGTATATAAATACGTTCAAAAACCTTCCTATAATAGTATTAAAGTTTGTATAAATAACAAATAAATGAGTGTAGTTTATAGATTAAATTAAAACAAACCCGTTTGAATAAAATTGTATTAAAAAATAATTATATAATTTTTACTCAAACTAAACTTCCTAAATTTTAACTTACTATATAAAATATATTTTAAATGTACTTAACAAAAATTCGTCTAGTTAGAGTTTTAATTTATGAACTATAAACATTTTTTGGGGACGGTTCAATTATGCAGAAAGACATTTTTACACGAAGGGCTAAATATGCACAAAGGAACACTTTTGCATGAAAAAACTTTTCTACGGAAGTTCACTTTAGCACGAAGAGTCCTTTTTCACAAAATTTAAAAAAAATATTATAAAAAATTATTATGACCTAAGCTAAGGAAAGGGTTAGGGGTAATAATTATAATAAAAAGTAAGAATGTAATAATATGAAAAAGTAAAAACAAAAAGGAAACAAAAAATAACTAAAAAAAGACCGACAAAGGGTAAAAGTAAGGGGTAACAGTAATAGTAAAAAGTGATAAGGACAAGAAGCAAAATAATAAGAAAAAAGTTCCGACTAAGGGCTAGCGTATTTGCTAGGTAATTGTTAATGAAAATACTAGTATATAAAATAGTTTAATATAAAACATAAAAGATACAAAAAATCACTGATCGCAGTTAGGCTTACGCTTAACTTTGATCCTAAAAAAGTAATAATAATGATTAGATAAGAAATATATATAGTATAAAAGCTATTCAACCTTTACAAAGTTGTTTTCGTGCAAAAGTGTATTTGTGCAAAAGTCACCCTCTTTCAAAAGTGACTCTTTTGTGCATAAGTGTCTTCGTGCAAAAGTGACCTCTTTTTATGTAAATTTGTAGATATTCTTTATGAATACCCTTTAAAAGCTCTTTTCATCGTAAGAACTTTGAAGATTTACTTGAGCTTTAATGTTAGTTGATGTTTTACTTAATGAATTTAAATTTCTGTATATACTTGCAGAAAAGTTATATCATTTTGTTAGTTGATGTTTTATTGCTATTAAATGTTGTTTTGTTTTAATAAAAACATGTTTACAGGGACGTCCTTTAGAGAATCGATCGGTCAAAAAAAGCCTTTTTCAGTTATAAGAGTCAATAAAAACTCTTTTTCTTATGCTCAGTATGCTCCTACTGTTGCACATGAAATAGGACATTTGTAAGTTTATCAATATTTAATTAACTTGTTAAATATGAAACAAAAAATTCTAATTTTTAGTAAGTTATAACAATTTAAAGTATATTAACAGTACTTAGGTAATAGTATAAGTTATATATTATTAAAATATTATTATATTATATATATTATTAATTATATAGTTATATATATTGGGTAATATATATTCAATTATAATCTAAGTTATCAAGTTTTAGTCAATATATTGTTTTTTGAGCTGTGTTACATACAAAGCTTTTAGTCTTAAGTTGAAGGTTGCATTTTATGACCGATTTTCAAAAATAAAGTACTATTAGAATTGGATTACAACATACTTTTGATACATGCGGAATGCAAAAACAAGGAAACAAAACAACTATGTTTGTGATGGACTACACAACTTCGTATGGAGAATTTAAGCAAATGGATTGGAGTAGATGTAACAGACTGATGTTCGATTACTTTATCAGGTTTGTTAGAAGTTTAAAGAAATTAAAACTTTTTTTTTTGATGATCTAAGTTATGTAACAGTATATGCTATGCATTTTGCACTTATTTTTATTTAAAATAAATTAATGCAAATGAAGTAAATGTATTTAAAAGAATACTTTCAGATATGATTTTTATTATTTTGATTTGATAATTATTGTATGATTATTCTTTTGTAGGTAAACATCTTTTAAAGTTTTTATTATGATACTATATAAAAAACAACGTATAGAGTTTTTTTTTTTTTTGACTTAAATCGATTAATAATTTACATAAAATATTTTGAAACTTTGACTTATCCCTACTTCTTTTAATTATTTTTTATAATTTTGTTTTCTGGTAGAAAAAGAAATTTAAAAAATTTATTTTTACTGTCATTGGTTTAAAATCTTTATTCCTTATGCATTTGCTATTTAGGTTATAACTTTACCAATAGTTTATTTACATAAATAATTTATCAATCTTATAATAATAAAAAAATAACAACAAACAACAACATAAAGACTTTTAGTTTAAATTTATTATACATTACATAAGTTGTTAGAGTTTTGAAGTTTACCATATAGATATATCTACAACAATTCTGCTATGACGACTTCTTTATATTTTAGTTTTAATTCATATAACTTAAATTGAAGTGTTATAGTTAAATAAAAAATACTCAAAGATAATGTTATAACAAAAGTGTTGAACAAAAACCCTTTAAAAACAAACAAACAAAAAAATTACTAATAAAGTTTTCTTGATATCAGTTTGTTTTTAAAATTTTTCATTTTTATAATTAGCCACAAACAGTTTAACTTTTTAAGTAAAAATACGTTTATGTGCACTTGAGTGAAAAAACGACAATTATTTAACTGTTTTTAAAATCATACAGAAATATTTTGAAAAGAAAATATTAGTGAGTAGCAAAAGAAACACTGAAATGTTGTTGCCTCCACAAAAATATCCTGGCACAAACATAAGTTTTGATGATCAATGTAAAACAGTTTCTCCCGAACATGTTTACTATCCGAGGGTAAATTAAATTGCTTATAAATAATTTAAAACATTGCTAATTAAATTGAAGTATGTTTATATTTTTATATGTTTACATATTTATGTGTGTTTATCCAGAATTAGAGTACTTTTTTGTTTTATTTTAAAACTATTTTTTTGTATTTCTAACCATTTAACTAAATATATATTACAACTTTTTTTTTTTTTGATAAATGAAAAAAAAAATTTATATCAGTCTTTCATTAATTGAACATTAATCAATCTTTTTATTTTGATATAAATCTATTTTCATAAAATATTTAGAATTAGAATTAAGATAAAAATAATAAAACAAATAATTCCTGCAAAAAAGTAGATTTACAAAAACAAGTGTAATTAATTTTTTCTATGTTGAACAACAATTAACATTAATGAGAAATGTACATTTAACACTTTACTACATTTGTTTATACTGCTTTTAAACAAGTTAATGAAATAAGCTTTTTACAAGATCTTATAAATATTAAAAGTAAGTATTAGTGATCTACCCAATCAATAGTTTAAGTACCCTGCCGGATTTGAATCAGATTTTAAGATTAGTATCTAGCCTTTCTTACTTTGAAGTCAGGATCCGAAATGATCATATGTAGTTCTAAAATTATCAAAATATTTCCTTAATATCTAGTTTAACTTTTTTTCACAATTTCTAGCGTAAGTTTCAAAACTACCCTTCAATACACCTAAGACCTTTGTAATTTGCTCTTTATCATCAACTCCAGAATATCTAGAGTTAGTTTCAAATTTCCCTATGAATAAGTGCATTAACTTTTTGTTATACCAACTATTTTAAATGTCCTTCAGTAATATACTGAAACCGGATAACTTTTAAATTCCGGTTGGATAACTTTTTTTTAAATAATATCCGGTCGGATCCGGACCAAGAAGGGATTATCCGACTGGATCTGGATAGTTTATTCTTGTAGATTATTAGTAAATATGTTAATAAATTTTTTTTATTATATGTTGATTAAGACGTATTCAAACATAAAATAACTAAAGATATATAACAACTAAGTTTATAGTTGTTCACTATAAGTTCGACCTTAAACATTTGTTTTCATTCGACGATAAACAAAAAAAGTGTTTGAAGTCTTAAGATTTATGCACGTAAATTATTTCTATTCTTTTAAATCACAGAAAGACCTATGTTCGCAAGTGGTATGTGTTAAATCATCAAAGTTATTTGAGTATTACAAGAAAGGATATGAAGTTTATTCTAATATTTCCGATACCAAGTATGGAAGAGACGGAACTTATGTGTCTGATGTTTTACAGGGAACCAAATGTGGAAATAATTCAGTTTTTTTTACTTTTGATTGTATTGTATAACGATTTGTTTATAGTTTAATGAATAATTTTTTGCAGATCTGCCTAGACAACAAATGCACAGACGTGTCAACAAACGAAATCGTAAACAGACGATTTCGCGTTGTCAGTGTAAAATTTTCACAAAGTAGCATTCGTAATTCTGAATACAACTTGGCTTGTGAGAAAAAATGCTTGAAAACGTGGCGTAAATTGAACATCAGTAAATTGTGCTCAACAGCGTAAGTTTATTTGTTTATTAAATTTTATATATGTACTTGTAAGTACTTGTTATGTGTTAAGTATATAACTCATAAATTTTTTAAACTTTTTTAACTTATATACTTTTTTACTTAATCATTAAAAAGGAAATTTTTTGATTCTTGAAACAAAAATTTCTATGGTATAAATAAATGAACTGTTTTATATTTTATTAGAGATAAAATAGATGTTGTGAATAATTATTTTTTTTTTAAATAGGTTAAGATGTACTGATGTGACGACTGCTTGTGCCGAATGTCGTAAAGCTTGTTTGGAAAATTAGTATTTAATTTATGCATAATTGATTTTAAATATCAATAAAGTTTAACTTGTCATTTAAATTTT